>NC_054058.1:20528405-20829905 GCF_017639655.2 Falco naumanni | reverse complement strand
TTTCATAGCAGTTAGGAGTTAAACCTGAAATAATACAGTGGAGATCCTGGCCTTTCCTTGGGTTTCTTTTGCTACAATGAGGTTTGATAGGGCTATCTGTAAACTACCTGTCCTGCCTTGCTCTCTGGTTCACCCTGCTCCCCTTTCTGAAGGAGGCAAGGAACAGATGTTCAAGCAGCAGAGTTATCTGAGCCGCCTCACTCTTTCACTAGCTGCCAAATCCAACTTGGAGAGCAGGCTGTGTCTGCTGCAAGGGCTTTAGAGCACCAGCTTCCCTCTCCCCCCACACCACAGGAGAATGAACTCTTTTGGTACCAACACCCAATGTCATTACTTTTCTTCCTCCCCCAACCCACCCCCTTTTTTTTCTCTTTTTTTTTTTTCTTTTTCTTTTTCCTTTTTTCCATAGCTTCTGGTTTTAGCCCTGTTTCTCCTCCTCTGACACAGCAGCCAACTGAGCTTGATTCAATTCCACCTTCCCTTCTGCCCTGTGGCAGAAGTCTCTCCAGCACACTTGTGTTTCTGTACCTGGAAAACACTTACAAAACAGAGGCAGTCTAGTTTTCTTCATTGCTAAATTTCAGCCAGCATCCTTCTGCTTCCAGCCACATTGTGCTGTACCACAAAAATGACCTTGGGACAGTGTCTGAATTCCCCTAGCCTTGCTGAGAACAAGGGCATTTGTCCCAAATCAGAAATCCCTGAAGAGTGAGGAAGTCTCCCTGTTGTTAGGAGCAAGATCCTCTGTCTAAGCCTGGCATAAAGCCAGGCTTTTATATTGAGTTCTGTCTCACAGAATACTGTGAAAATTGTCAGGAAAAAAAAAACACCAAAAAAACAACCAAAAACCTTCACATACTTTCTCACTGGCAGCCTTGAGTTTTAAATCATTACAGTTTTGTCTTCCTCTGTCACAGCTAGGCATCCTGTTCTAACTTGAAAATTTCATTAGTGTCTTGAGCATTTCTCCATCCTGCAGCCTCAGGAGTTGCAGACTTTCCTATCTTCTCTGAGCTCTCGAAATGGCAGAGTGAAGATATGTGTACCAGGAAACTGGGAAGACAGAATTACAACAGCATATTTGTTCAGTTGCTGAATAAACATTTCGGCAAAGCCTACAATGAGTCATCACATTAAAAGCTGTCCTTTGTATCTCCTTGGGACTGCTTTTATAAAATTAATAGAAAAGTCAGACCCAGTTAATCCAAGTCATTTTGCAAATTAAGGTCTACAGGCTTTTAAAAGCATGCCTACCCCAGTGGGCAGGCAGGAGGAGGTTGTGCTGCCTGTACCGTCGTCGTAGTCGCTAGACGCATTTTGAATGCAGAGCCCCGAGTCCCTCATGGGGCTGCTGGGGAAGCACATGCCCTGTCAGAAGCTGCTCTGTGACCTGAAACTGTGGAATGTGTGCTGGGCTGCAGCTGGCATGGAAATGGGTTTTACTAGTGAGATCTTGATGACTGCCTCAACTTTCCCTATGGACTGAGCTCAAGAAGCACACGTGGGAAATTCAGACTCTATACATCCTCTGTCCTCATGTACACCTTATGCATAAGCTATCTGAATCTGGCCCATAATCCTTTCTCAGGTCAAAAAGAAATCCTTATGTTGTGTGAGTATATAAGCTATTTTCTGTGAACACTCAGCCATAAGAATAATCAAAAAGTGGATCCTTTGCATTCATCTGCCTTATGCAGGGAGTATATCTGTCTAAAATAGGAAAACGTTTTGGTTTTGCTGTTTTGCTTCCTGCATGTGAAATCCTAAGTCTTTCATTTTAGGGAAATGAAAAGTTGATCTAATGTTCTGTATATCTGGGAGGATTAAAGTGACATCTCAAATGTGAAATATAGCCTTTCTGGGTTCCCTAAATACGTATTGTCAAAAATGCAGTAGGTGATGGAGTATGATTTAGATGCTCAGGAGCTGATTCCAATGCAAGCCTAAGTCCAGACGGAAGATTCTGCACCAACATAACCTGGCCAATTCAAAGTAGATATCACAGTGTCTTTTCACTTGCACTTGTGTTTGCAGGGCAGAAGTGAACAAGTTTGTTCTGCCTGTGCTCCAAGAGAAATACAGGCTGTTTAGCTGGACTGAGACTGAACTGGACTGTGCTTTGGTAGACTAAAATTCCTGCCCATGTGACAGTTTGGACTGTGCCAGTAATGCTTTTGTTTAACAAATAATCATCAAGCCTGTTCCTGACCTGCTGTTAAAGTGGACAGAGCACGTTTTCCTTTTAAATCACCTTGTTTGCCTACAACCAAGCTAAAAGGCCGCTGCAAAGTGTGATTCAGTACCCTAAAGATGGGCTATTTGAGACAGCATAGGGTGTCTGAGGCACCTGCCCGGCAGTGGCACCCATGACAGCTTGCGTCTAGTGGACCCATGCCCTTCCAAGGCAGCAGCTGGAGGCCAAACAAGATTGTCATAGATATCTAAAATGGCATGAAGTATCTACGTTTAAGAAAATTAATACCATCCTGTGGAATCTTGGACTTACTCTGCTTGAAATCTGGAAGAATTAGTTTACCCACTGCCATATATGGATGTACTGTCAGCCTTCTTCAGTTTGTGGAGGGTTCAGAATCAAAATACAGCTGCCTCTCTGTGCTGGGGTTTGCCTTCCAACAGACATCACAATGACAATTTGTATTTCTTTCCAATGCAAAAAGTAATTATTTGTTTTTACTAGTCTACAGAAAGAAATGTCATTCCAATCTCCTCCAGAGAGTGCTGATGATAAACTTCTCATATCTCTTTCCTTTCATGTCTAGGCATTTCTGATAGAAACACCACACATTCTTTTAAGATTTTCAGTACTTATAAACCCTTAGATGTTCAGAGGTTTGTGTAACTGGAAAGGTTTTTCATAAACCAGTTGGTGATATCATTCTGCATTGAATTAAATAGAAAAGAGGACCAATTAGATAGGAAAAATAGGATCATCACTTTATAAAAGATGACAAGAATCCCTCATCACTGAAAGATGCATCGGCTACAGTAACAATATTATAATGTCTTGTATATGATTTGAAGGAGCTGAAGTGTCTATAGAAATTATGGGGTTTTACCATTAAATATCAGTGCTTGATATATATCTTGTTCTTGCTATTGGTTTTGGTTTTGTTTTTGTTTGGGTTTTTTGGTTTTTTTTTTTTTTTGTGGTGTATTCATTTGTGAGGTGCCTTGATAGTCAACAGCTTCTCTGATTTCTGTCCTGTGAAAACTAGCTTTATTTGTTAGGTTTGAGTAACCTCATTAAGTAAGGGAAACTGCATTAAGATTCAGACATTTATAAGGAATTTAAGGTTTCGGATGTTCTCAAGGATGAAGTTGTGGGGAAGAAAGTTCAGACAAAAGCAAAGAGCAGTTCCTCAGTCCTTTAGGCAGAAGGAAATCCCAGATAATGGGCAGGTGTTAGCAGCAATATAAAGCTGGTGCTTCCATCTACACTTGTAGAAATAAATCAATTTTGTACAAAACCTTTGACCCACACAAGGAAAAAATGCCCCAGTGATCAATTCAATTACCTGAAAAACAAATCCTAAACTCCACAGCTTTCCTGGCCCAATGAATATGTAATTAGAGAAGACTGCGTGGTGAACACAGAAAAAAATCAGCCCACTATGTTTTTGGTTTTGTTTCTGACTTTTATGTTAGAATAAAGCTTTTACAAACTTCAGTAGAACTAAGAACTGAGTTTTCACTCTAGACCAACACTTAGCAGTAAAGAAAGGAATAAAGTGGGCTTTATAGCAGTATAGCAAATTTCAGAAATTTCTCCTCAACTTACAATAGTGAAAGTTTCTAGAACTGGTGATATGTCTGAGAGTAAAATGGTCTTTAAATGTACCTCTTAGCTGAAAGATGTGCTTGGTTGTGTAAGTGTGCTCGCCAGAGGGGAAAAAAAAAAAACCCAAACACAAAACAAATAGATTTAGGGATATATATACTTAAGACTGGAATCCAAATCATACAACTTATTTTCACTTTGTAAACCTTTCTTGCAGAAATAAGAAGAAATACAGGTACTGCACTACATGAGACAATAAGAAATAGCAGATTCCTATTGATTCAACACACTTAGAATCTCATTAGTTATTAAATTTGACCTGAGTACTGCCAACAAATAAATGACATTATTTTTTTATTCTCTGCTGCCCAAAGTCACCAAATACAGATTATTCTGGAGTCCATTTATTGTTCCTGCTACAGGTGATATAAAATAAAAATCAGGTTTAGATACACAGATGTTTTTCTCCCTCTTTCATTCAGGTTGTTGAAGAATGCACAGAATGAAGTTCATTTCAAAAGTTGGTATCAGAAACTACTGGCTGCTCTCCAATTCTGTGCTGGAAAAACCCTGAACACTGAGTTTTCTAAGGAGGGGAAACTTGTCAGAATTCTGGAAGACATTGCCAAAAAAGTGAAAGCTGCCAGTGACCCAGAAAAAAAGGTTTGTTAAAAAATACCTCTCCTTCCATCTAAGCTTCTCCAGGTAATGTTATTTTTTCCTAAGGTGACACCTTTCTCCTGTAATGCCCTTTATATAAATAAACCCGAGATTTGACTAAAATTTGTAGAATTTTGTGCTGCTCTGAAAACAAGTAGAACATACTTAATGGGTTAATGGAACAACTCTCTTCACTATTACTCTTGAGGTCAGCAGATCTTTTAAGCCATTTAAACTCCTTCATCAATGGTTTTTCAACCAGACTTGGATGTGGACAGAAATAATGACAACAAAGACTGTCAACATTTTGCTGAAAGGAATGCTGTCATTCAGAGCCTAATCCAAAATATTTGACTCCTGTACAGCTGCAGTGTTTCCTAAAAACTTTGCTAAGAGTAGTCCTTGATAGGGTGGACATCCTCATTTCTTAGCAAAGCCAACCAGAGTGGACTGTACTTATATAGCACTCAGCAGTTAATGCTGTATGCCTATCTGCAGATGCATTCCTGGCAGTAGAAGGCTTGCAATCTTCTTCTCCAGCAGGTGCAGCTTTTATGTTGTGTAGGTGCATTTCCAATTAAAAACTGTTAATTTTCCAAGACAGCTGTTGTTAGTTACCTGATGTGTAAAACTGCTTCTTGCTGAGATCTTAGCAAGACAGACTAGAAAGCCAAATAAAAATATACCTGCCACTGCTGGTTATCATGAAAGTTATTTTGAATTCTTTTTGCCTCGTTAAGGATGCAAAGATTTTCAATGGATTTTTCAAAAAACTCTGTGTTGCTGCTGAGAGCAGCAAAGCAAACATGGAAGTAAAAAGATAGAAATATTTGCCAAGAGAAGAATCCATGTGAAGAAAAAGAAACAGTAGTGATACATTATATATCACTGATGCATAATTCAGAATTTAGAGATTAATCTCAAGGCTGCAGTTACTGTCATACTGAGAAACTCCCAAATCTTGCAGTTAACACACCAACAGTTAGGCAAGGGAGATCACAGTGCAAAGGCAACAAGCAATAACTTGTGAAGTTGTCTAGCAAGGCAAAAAAAACATGAGATGCCGCAGAGCAAGTGCATGGCTAATCAGCCCCTAATGAAGGGTATTGAATGTGAGCCTACATGGCAGCATGATCTGGTAGTGCATCTAGACACAAAAAGCATGAATGTGGAGTAAAATCACAGTTCTTATTTTTAATAGCTGCACCTCGCTGTGACCTCATTAGCTGTTACAAGGTTACATGGATGCTACCAGCTCCAGAAGTTGTAATGCTTGTTTAAAATATAGAAAGACAGTCAACTGCTTCAAAGCTGATGTTATGTTATGTTGCCATAATGATTCACATATTGCAGGAGGTGTTAAAGGTGGAACTCAACAAACTTCAACAGTTTTTCCAGGAGGTGAAGGTTTGTCGGCTTCCTCTGAATCCCGCACTTGTTGTCCAAGGCATAGAGACAGATGTAAGTCCAGCTCATGCAAAGGATTACATTTTTTATTTGTTTGTTTGTTTGTCTGTTTCAGTATAAAGGGGAAGAGGCAGTGAATGGCTGCATTGACTGGGAAATAATCTTACTGGTATTAAGCATGAAACATTTGGTAAATGGACATCTAGCCTAATCCCCTTTAAACGGGGAATCTTTGAGGCAGAAGTGAAGGGCACTGGTGGGGTGAGTGTTGCATGGATGTCCCATCTTGCACAGCAGTGGTGACACAGATGTCAAACTGAGCAGCCTGCTCTCAGGTGGCACTTTTGTTTTCTCATCTAAGACTCTCTTCTGCCACACATGGGAGCAGCTAGAAGCCTACAGCTAGCTTGCTTTTTGCTGAGGTGAGACTAGGCACATGACTGAGAGTTGCTAAAATATTAAATATTCATAGCAACTTACCTGTGTCTATGAACCCTATTAAAAATTACTTAAGAATGAAGGAAACAACAGTGCTCTTTAGTGTTACTTGACTTTACTTTGACCACAGTACTAAGACTTAGTAATTCATTGTTTAGTAATGTTTTCATAAAAATGTTATGCCAGGAATAAGCTCTTCCATCTCTGGAGAAGGACAAGGTACCCAGCAGCAAGAGAAAACAAACCTGAACACCCCTATATATTATCAGTTATAGCTGCCTAATTACAGCTATTTGTGCTCTATTTTTGTTCTCTGGCTCATTATCCACAGTGGACCTGATTCTAAGAGGTGCTGATCCCTTCAATTGCCTTTGACCTGTGATTCTCCAAGTAATTGCTATTCAGCCTTGATCTCTCTGAGAACAGAGGTCTTCCAGCACCCTGCAGGCTTGGCCAATTGTGCATGATATAAGTCAGAAGAATTTGAAGCCTGCTGCTTCTCATTGCTTTCAGGCTTTTTGGAAATAATGGCTAATGGAAAGGTACCTCACCATACAATTGTGCTATTTATACTGTGCCAGCTTGGCTGGACAGATACAAAATGTTTAAATATAAGTGTCTGAAGAGAACTTTTTTTTTTTATTTCTCTTAAAACATTATAGACCATTATCTTGCTATAAATATATGTAGCTTCTTGATTGAACTGTATGTTAGTATAATTATGCAAATTAGAATTTTAAAGTGCTTATTATTACCTAAATTTATTTCATCTTGGTATCATCTGTTGATTTTACTAGTAGCAAGCACTGCTTCCAGCTCTGTCAGTAATGCATTATCTCACAGTAACCTTTCAAGCAGTTCCTGAGATATTTCATTTGGCAAAATTCCATAGGAGGTCAGGATTTCATCATCAATAATAGCTATTGCATTCGCAGAGGTATGATGTGGGTAAGACAATATTTGCATGCTTGTACCATGCTTTGAGATGTTTAGATGAAAAGCAAGAGACAGCTGTGTCTAGTGGTGTTTTTGTTCAAATTAGCCTCCATCGCACTCCAGCCAGTAAGGACAGCAGTAGCTCCTGTGGGACACTCATTATTTCCAGAAACTAGGCCATTAATTTACCGTCGTCTTTGGTAGTTTTTTTGGTGGGTCATCCCCCCCTCCCTCCCCTTTTTTTTGTTTTAATGATGATTATAATACCACTCAAACAGGATTTGCAGCACTTGGCTCATTAATGCTTTTTGAAGCTCTTTGGGGTCTTCAGGTGGAAGGAGCTGTAGGGCATGAGAAAGCAGATTTTATGTTTAATTAAGATATATTCCACATAAAATAGATTATGATTTTCAGAATTTCCTGTATCCTTAGCCAGAGTGAGGACAATAAAGAAATTAGCAGGTTCTTTGCTTCCGTAAAGATTGTATAATTGGGCAAATATTTTTTTTCTACAGAAAATAATAGGACCAAAGGCTTTTCAGTGCTTTACAGAGTCTCATTAGATCAGTCTTATGTACTTTGTCTACTCAGTTCCAGCCAAAGTTTGTTATTAATAGGCCTGGGTAGAAATGAAAAACAATTAGTATGGAAAATATTATCTGTTCATATAATCTGGTTATTGAGTGAAACAAATTGTCCAGGAAAAAGAATTTCTCATTTTCCTGACCCAATTAAACAATCAATAATATCAAGAATTATTTTTTTTTATCAGTACTACTGAGCAGTATTTAACTTTAGCAGAGGTATTTTATTAGCCTGATGTTTTGTATATGTGACACTGTTGTTCTTCTCTCTCATTTTTTTTTCCCTGAAGTCATGTTCATATTTTACGTCCAATGCTTTTCCATTAAAAATCTCCTTCATCAATGCAAATGCTCCAAGTGGAAACATCAATGTAATTTTTAAGGTATGTTCTTCCTCTAATCCTCGACTCCTTTTGTATGGAAAACATTGATTTGAAATTCACCTGATGTATGTTTTAAAACTTTAGCTTGAGAATGTTTGATTTGGCTCTGCTGTTCACTTTTCTCAATTATTTTTGACACTAGAGCTTTTAATGGGATATGTTGAGGCAATGCATTGAAGTATCAACTTTTTGATCAGTAAAGAATCAAATGACTTGTTTCAATTTATTTATTTTCTTAGTGGAGACAACCAGGCTAAAATATGAAGTTTATATTTGAAACCTAGTTTATTTACCACATTGAAGTCAGAGGGCAAGTCTCAGGCAAAAGATAGTTCAGAATGACTGAATCCATTAGACTTGTCCATATGTCTCTAACAAACCAAAATACCGGAGTGTTAGAGGCTGCATTTGCTACACAGAACTTAACCAGCTCCTATCGCCCGGTGTGGTGTAATGGGCTGAGGAAGAGAGAGCTGAAGCAGACAGCAGAGAAGTGCTGTCTCTCTGGAGCTGGAGGAACTGACTGCAAAAATAAACTCTGGTTTATTTTCCAGTTGACACCTAGAAAAACTTCAGAGTTCAGAACAGTGTTGTGTCTATCCACAAAAGAAAATATATACAATTTAAAGTTGCTTCTCTTTCAAAAAAGCAAAAGTCTTCCATAGTAGTGGATACTGTTTTTAGACAGCACTGAAGTTCATAAAATAGCTGATGGATACAAAAAATAGAAAGACATTATTCCTAGATCTTTTACAGTATTGTTTTCCAAAACAGAACTCTAAAAAAAAATTATTAAAAGGGTAAAAAATTTCTAGATTGTCTTGAAATTAGTTAGTTAAAATGAAATTTAGAGCAGCTGTGATTCTGAGAAAGAGATGTATGCTTTCCAGGCATGTTATGGGGAGGCTAGAAACGTTAAGCTTTTCTGAACACTTAGATACCTGGTTCTTACGCTATTTCATCTGAAAGTCAATATTAAATAGACAGGTTCTTGCTTACCTGAACAACTTGACAAAATACCTGTTCATGGGGCATATAAACATTTGTGCTGGTTCTACCTAGACAGCATTTCCCCTGCCCCGTAACGTTCAACAACCAACTGTCTAGTTGTTGTAGAAGTATTATAGCTTTCATCACCTTCTCCTGTCAGCAGACGGTTCTGTTAAGATATCTTTTACTTGTACTATAGTTTCACTGTTTATTCATGATGGATAATACATGCATAAAACCATAAGCACTGATATCGTACTAAATTGTCTACCTACTGTCTATGTGAGAGAAGGAGGGAATGTAAGTAAAGTAAGATCTTTCACAGATTTAGGTAGTAAGAAGAATTAATTGGAATCAAGATTACCTTTAAATGAAAGAAAAATAGATTTGGTTTGGTCCTGGTTTGTTTTAAAAGATGAGTTTATGTCTCCTCAAGTACTCATTTCATGGCAGTAAATAGCTATAGATTGAAATACTTATATAAAAAGAACATAATAAAAGAATAAAGCACTTAAAAATACCAGTAGAAGTCACATGTATTTTAGATGTGGTGGGGAGAGGGAGAAAGAAAAGCAGGGCTTTTGTTTCCACGGTCCATTTACTTAGGCATGGTTGAAAATAATCTCTTTATTACTTCTTGTGGCTACAATTAAAGCCCCATTTCACTAAGATTATTGTTTGACCGACTCCATGGGGAGAGCAGTCAACATTGCATCACTGTTTGAAACTGAATGTGAATAATGTCATGGATAAGATATAAATTAATGACAGAATCCACCTTCAGCCTGCTGAAAATACCAAGTTGTGAAGCTTAACATTAAACAAACACTGTCATTTATGAAAAGGGATGTGTCATTATATAAACTTAAAAATGTAGCTGAACTCTAATAATTACATAGGAATAGCAAGCAGAAAGGCTACAGTTAATCAAGGAACATTTGTTACCCTCTCAGTGGCTGCCAAAACTGTTTCTGCCTATGGGTGCCATCTAATCTGTCTTCTTCTGACATGGGAAGATAAGCAGCGACTTTGAAGCAAAACAAGAGGGATTTACTGTAAAAATGAATATAGATATTTTGGTGGGGAAAGAAGTCCAAGTGAAATAGGAAGCTATTTCTGTCTGGTATTGAAGGAGAAACCTGGATTTCTTGTGCAATTTTCACAGATAGGCGATGATTTACGTCAAGATATGCTGGTTCTGCAAATCATTCGAGTGATGGACAGCATTTGGCTCCAAGAGGGACTGGATATGCAGATGATCATTTATAAGTGTTTATCTACAGGAAAAGGCCAAGGTCAGTTTTAGATTATAAAAGTTACCTGTATTACATTATTCATATTTCATGTAAACAGCACTATGCAAAAATCCTCCCTTTAACTTTTAGTTTCATGGGTGTCTTATCAATCACCCCCCTTACAGAAAAAAGAAAGGCTCAGGTTTTCAGTTACTCAAGCCCTTAATTGCATACTTGTCTACTCTTGAATTTTCATTTTATTTATTCATCCTGCTTCTTCAGAAGAACTACAACCAAACTCATTGAATTTTGTAGTAATTTAGGTTAGACTTCTCCAAAAGTCTCAATACCATCAGCTTGTACCATATTCTTAAAAGTAACTTCACACATCAGAAGGAGGACTTTGGAGAAAATTAGCCAGAACTAGTAGTTTTAATCCAGTGGGATCCTGCCTGGATGCTTGAGTGAACCTAGATACATGTAGCTACAGAAAGTACCTATAGACAAGTGATGACAGCTTCACAGGGTTGATTTTGAAATATTATTCATGCAATTTATGCTGCTTAGGGCAGGCCTGACTCATCTGAAAGCTTTATTTCTTTCTTTTATGGTTGTTATAGCGAGCTGTAACAGGGTTACCAATTGCTTGCTGAAGAAATTTACTGACAGCAATAAGCTTACTATTTTTCACTGACTCTCCAAATCTTTTACTGAAAATAATCCTTGCACAAATAGAAGACTGATGTATGCAGATTACCTGCTGTACAAAATCTACTAAAATAAAAAGAATTTTAAAAATCATTGCTTTCTGAGCCACAAAGAGAAAATTGGAGGGGATGAATGATCTGAAGGAACTAGGAGAATGTATAGATGAGTTCATGCACATGGCAGATGGTTAAGGTGACCTAAGAAAGACTCCTCCCTTCTTTGTGCAGATGGGAGTCAAAGCTTGAAGGCTTCTTCTTCAAAGGCAAATAATACAAGAATATTGTTTCTGAACATAATATTATAGTCTCTCTTATACGCTAACAATTGTATTTTTGCCAAGAAAGATACATGGACTGTCTGCAAATAATATTCTCTTCCTGACAGTCTCTTCCTTTTAGCACTATAGCAGCAGAAAACCTTTTCGTATCTGAGATTTTCCACACAACATCTTTCCTTATGTGCTACAAAAGTGTTACTATAATTGATTTACAATTAATGATTAAGGATAAAAGGACCAAGTGACGTGCCTGTGGCCATACAGAATGTGTGCTTAAGTAGACTTGTATACCCAGGTCTTCCAAGTCCTAGGCTAATGACTTGCTCCATGGGCCACCTTTTCCACACAAGCGAGATAGGAGATGATAATTTCATAGTCATGGGGACATGGAAATCACTTTTCACAGAAATGTGAAAAGCAGGAAAAGAACTGATAGGATGCCACTTTCCAGGCATGGTATAGCAGAGGGGCCTGTCACCAAGTAAAATTGTTCGAGGCAGTACTTCCTCTAACGCAGAGTTGTGGGATGACGTGCTGTGGGACCACACATGGAGGAAGAGACAGAAGGCTGGCAAGCCAGGTCTCAGTTCCAAAAAAGGAATTAAGTGCATGCAGTAGAGATAGAGGATTCAAGTGAAGCATTGCAAAATGCTTGGCTTCTCTCTGCGCTTCAAAGTCCCAGTTTATGTCATATTGGATCAGACTAATTTCTGCAGTATCTAGTATCCTTTCTCCCAGCTGTGATCAGCATCACATACTCCAGAAAAAAATTGTGTAGCATTCTAGACAGGAAACATATAAATACCTTTATATATTTCATAGTAAATATCTGATCCTATTTTTTATAGATTTTTGTTGGTTTTGTACATATTCTACTCACTTTTAAATCTCATTAAACTGTTGGCCTTGTTGGTACCTTGAGGCAGATACATCCACAATATTGTTATTGGTGTGTTTATCATTTGCAGAACTGCCACTTTTTACTAAGTGCCCTTTGGGTTTTGTTTCCAAAGAGAAAGAGAAAAACAATCATAATCTATATTTTCTATTGTGTTCATTATTTTACCAGCTTTTAAGCATGTATTTTTTCTGCATGGAGTGATCCAACAACAGGCAATATGCATTGACAGTCTTCATACCTTTTTAAAGATTAAGGTTTTTCATGTGAACTCTTTTCTGTTTGATTAGGATTGGTACAGATGGTGCCAGATGCTACCACACTGGCGAAGATCCACAGGGAGTCTGGACTGATAGGACCATTTAAAGAAAACACAATTAAAAAATGGTTCCGTCATCACCATCCTCTGGAATCAAGTTACCAAGAGGTAACATCATAAAGAAGCTTATTATACATTTCATATTTTACTATTGGGAAAAAAGAAACCAAACAGCAGTAGACAGCAAAAACAAATGACTCAGACACAAGACAAACAAGTCATATGCATAGAACCCAGGGAATTATCTTAAATGCCACTCTCTTTCTGAGGAGATATTGCTTTTGACCAGGTTTTTTGATAATACATTTTCTATAAAAATGTGTCATAGAGATATTCTGAAATTTACTAGTAAAGTGAAGAGAAGGTGAAATAGAAATTAAGTATTGAACTTCAAAGAATATTATTTTTTAGGTCAGCTCTCTAAATACTTTTATATGAACCATGCGAAGTTTCAGTGGATTTCCTGGATTTGGAAATTACTATGTCAGTAACCCACAGTTTTAGAAAGCTGTTTTATCAAAACTACCTAGTCATATGATACAGAAGATCATGCTTTTCGTATCACATCATGTAATGCATCTGATTTTATGAAACTAGATATGATAATGAGCAAAAAAATAATTGGAATTTCTATTTATAGAAGAAGAGGTTTCTCAAGGAACTTTTCCTGTTAATTCTTTGTTGGCTGAGAATGTTCTGAAGCCCATGAAAAACATTTTAATGTGTTTGTTGCTGGGACCATTTTTAGAACCCTACTCTGTGCCCACATTAGATTAGTAGCCAAAATCTTAAATTGAAACGGGAGGTTGGAGTGTTTACCACTCTGAAAATGAACTCCTTTTAAAGTTTATTAATATATGTATAGCATAAATATGTTTCATAAGCTTAAATAACTCTGAAATTATTCCACAGGCATTTATTCATCCACATTTTCAGTAAGATCATTTGAATTCCTAATATATCATCTTGATTCAGTTAAAAAGGAACGATCTCTGTAGAATTTTTTTTTTTACAAGTTTGTATGTTTACAGTGCTATGGTAGAAGTGCAGCCAACTTTCAATGGAGAAGTGAGATACTATTAGCTACTGATTGAAAACCAGATTTCTTGCTGCTGTTGCAGTTTGTAAAAATTACCACTAAAATGGAATATTTTAAACTAAATTTCTACCCATTTTCTTTCAATTTTTTAAACATCTAAAATGCAGTCAGATGTGATTGCATAGGACATACATAAAATTACTACTATGCCTTCACTTTGCACTTGCTGGTGAACAAACCTTTCTCTTTTCCTACTCAATAATTTTTACTTGTACAATACTGTATCTAAGGTGCTTTAAAAAGTAATGCAGAATAAGTTTTAATATCCTCATTTTATGGCTGGGTGCACAAAATCACAGAAAGCTTAGGTGTTTTATCCAAGGTCATCAGAGTGAGTAAGTAGTACAGTTAGACATAAAATTCAGTCAACTCTTGTGCCTGGCCTAAGCATTCCACAGTGCTGTCATCTGTATAAGCCATTGCAGGTGGCACCTTGCATGTACAGAGAAATCCTGAGTGCCTAAATAGTGATTTACTTTGGCTAATGCAAGTTTTGTCCAAAACCACAAAGTTCACAAATCAGGATTGTTTGGGTTTCTATATAAACTAATTACATTGTGATTTAGATTTACAGGATGTTAAGACTTCTGAATAAGAACTGCATTTTCAGTTCTTAAACTGTAGTAGGTAAGATTTTTAAAAGACAAAAGCTATTCCATCTACTCTGGGGTAGAAGGGTGATAATCACTTGTATCAGGAACAACTCTCCTCTGGAAAAGGACACTGAATACGTGTGGTGTGAAAGAGGCTGGGTAGATTGTTCTGCTGAGAAGTCACAGCTGTTAAATACTTCCCACTGGAGTTAGCAGAAAACTCGTAATCTGCTACCAGTGTCTGGCAAGCAAATCATTAGCTTGTACGTATTCCTACACCTGCCATGGGCACATTTCTGGCAAAGAGCAATGCCACAATGTAACATTGCAAAGAAATTAATGAGATAGCTCTGAATGAGCCAGTCTACTTACACAAAGTAGACTAACCATGAAAGTACAGGTCTCCGCCATGTAAAAGAGCACCAGAGAAGTAGGTTATATTAAACATGACTGCGACACTGTTTTTTTGTTTAATCATTCTCTTGGGTCTCTCCACATGACACTAGGTTTGATCCCATAGGCTATCCAGATTCACACATGCTGCGAGAAGAAAATGATTTAGCCTTTCTTTGTTGCAGTTCTATTCTGTAAAATGGGGTTTAATTCTTTGGGTTGGAATATTGTGAAAGTGGATTAATTAGGATTTGAGAAGGGCAATTGAGTTCTGGAGGGAGAAAGACCCATGCAGGTACAGAACAGTACAGTGGGTGTAAAATAACCTACTTTCTTTACAAAAGAAATGGTTAAATTTCTGGATTTCCAACTAATTTCAAAAAAAAAAAAAAAGTTTTTACAATATACATGCAGGCAGTTGAACAGAAAATGTCAGCTTCCTGCCAAGAGGCTTGATTTTCGTAGGTACATTTCACTTCCAAAGTTTTCCACAGAATTCCAAGTACCCAGAAAACACAAGAGGAACCTCATGAATAAAATTGTTCTTGCATTGTAACTTTGAAATCTGTGTATTACCTGTTTAAGCACCATTCCTGCTAACACCTGGCTGTTAAAATTTTAGCAACATGCATAGCATTTGTAGAAATACAATTTCTGGTTTTCTTGTTAGCATCACAAACAAATACATCTGTATATTTCCAGTAAGTGTTTTTGTTTTACTAACTAGGCAATAAGGAACTTCTTTTATTCCTGCGCTGGCTGGTGTGTTGTTACCTTCATTCTGGGAGTCTGTGATCGACACAGTGACAACATAATGTTGACAAATGCTGGACACATGTTCCACATAGATTTTGGAAGATTTTTAGGCCATGCGCAGACATTTGGAAGCATAAGAAGGTTAGTATCTATAGTAACGCACATAGTAAACTTTAAAACAATGTTCTGAAATTTCACATCTTAATCAGCTCCCATGAAAAAAAATACAAATGAGATTATGCTTTTTTTTATTTCTGAATTTTCCAAAACAACATATGTTTGTTGTTTACAAAACCTCTAAGAAATGATATGAATGACTGGAAAAGGAATTAAAAGATTTTGAGGATCCCCTTTCAGTTTGGAAAAAAAAATATAATCTAAACCTTTGTCTGGGTAGAGATCTGAATAATGTAGTTCAGTAGTGACCAGGATAGTAGACTGAACTCTGCCAAAAGAATTCTGATGTCCATTACCTTTTTCTGCAGAGTGTTCCTGCAATGGATCCAAACCCACAGATATATCTAATTGACCACTTTCTTCCCATATTCAGAGAAGAAACCAAATTTTCCAAATAGACGTGGTGAATAAATACATTATGCCACTGTGGGTAAAATTGCAAGCTTTTTCATTATCTTTTAAAGTTTTATATCTAACCACACTGAGATCAGGGGCTATTTTGCAAATATCTAATTTTACATAAACAAGACTGTGATATCAATCTGCGATGCAACTGTCCCATGATAAATATAAATAAAATAATGTGATCATGTATTCGAGTTACTAATGTGAACCTACTATGGAGGGATGAATTGGGATGGAATAAAAATAGATAGGATAATGCCAGTATGTGCAAAGGTGCAAAGGGCTAAAAAGCTGTTACATCAGAGTAGGGAATGGATAAATGAGCCCTAATACTGACCAGATGGGGGGAGGGGGAGGGGGGCTGTCTTTCCTCCATGTTTCCTGATAATTTCCAGAACTAGTCCAAGAATTAAGTTTGAGCTAATTGTTCCTTTCTTTTTTCTTTTTCTTTTTTTTTTTTCTCTTTTCCTCTTTTTCTTTTTTTAGCTAGCCTTTGACAATTCTAGACTATCACAGTGTGTTAGACAGAAATAACAGCATGGGAGTATTGATATGAGGGAAGCTGATAGGGATAATAAGTACTTCTAAGCCAGGCAGTCAAAAGATTTAGTTGCAGTGCTCAGAATTATCGTCAATCATTCAAGATATGCTCCCTTAATCCTACTTATTTGCTGTGGAAAGAATAAAGCAGAACAGAGTAATAAAAAAAGATACTCATGCGCACTCTGTGTCAAGAGTTGCACCTCTCATTCCAGCAAACCTTCTTTTGGAGCCTAACAGGAATTTCCTCAAGCAGCAATTGTACATGAGCAAAGAATTATCTCGTTAGAGTGAACATTAAGACGAAGCAAATATAGAGGGGGACACTACAACCAAATTTTAACAGAAATCATGTCATAGCAATAATAAAAATAGATGTTAATTTTACTGTTTTACAGCTCAGTCATACTACATGTTCTTATTAAGTCTATAAAAATGACTTTAAACACAGTCACTTCCATAAACAGCAACCATTTTTTCCTGTTTCTCCTTGCAGTATATTGCTTTTAAACTATGGAATGAAAGAATACAGTTTAGGACCTCCATTCCTGGAGTGCACTTATGGTTCCTTAGTAAAACTAGGACTCACACTTAACAGCACATTATGAACATCATGGGATAATGGTAGTTTTTCTCATACCTACATGCAACTGAACTACAGGTCATGTAGTCATTAATGTGTAGTCATGTAGAGCTGTATGCACCTTCATGAAATGCAGCATATTATTTATAACACAGGAACACAGGGATGTCACATTTCTATATCCCATAAATGTCAAGCTCTCTCAAAATTCGAAACCCTCAGTGCTATTTGTATCTGCTCATTCTCACAAGGTTATTCTGAGATAGGTTTAGCCTCTGGTTTCTTAAACGGCTTTTTAGATTAGATTTTTATTTGAGTTCTTATTAAATTTTTATTTGCATTTTTTCACCCCCAAAAATACCATGTCCTTAAAATAATATTGATGAAACAGCAGCATAATGCTTTCACATCTTTAGAATTATTAGTGCTGACCCTTGGGCGTTTGTACAGTTGATACTATATGTATACTTATGAAGTTCTATAGATGGCTTTAGAGAATGAAAAACATCCAATACAAATCCCTATACATGCAACTGGTCTTTACACACATCACAAAACAAACTTTGTGGGATTTTTTGTAAAATGAAATCTATGTAAATTAATGAAGGCTTGTAGAAAAGGAGTCTCTGTCTGAACTGTTTAAAATGGTCTTTCCTTTCAGAATTTAGGAAGCTGCTTGCCACAGCTGTCCATTTTCTGTTCTAAGGGAACACTTTTTGCGCTTACCAAACTCTTATTCCTCGTAAAGCTTCATGAGGATGACTTCTCTGCAGTATTCTGCATATGGAGTGATTCTTCTGATGTAAGTAAAGTGAAAGGCATACATGGCAGCTTTGAGAATTGCACACTGTCATGCATGGGCAGCAGTTCTTTCTATCAAATCCAATATGAGTCTTCAGAGAACACTCTGAAGCTGATCTGATTCATGCAGTCATGCTCACTTTTGCATTCACGATTGTATAACACCCCAACAAGGGATTAGTTAACTTTTCTAATTTCTGTCCTCATCTTTAAATAATGTTCAATAAATCTGCTCAGTTTTGAGTCCGAGACACAAGCCACTAGCTCAGCTCTTACTGGTTTAAGAGGGAAGAGGAATGGGAAACTTTTTGTCTTTTCCAGTTGCATGTACCTTCACAGTTCAGCAAATATGTTAAACAGTACTAATAACCAGCTTGATTTGTGTCTAGGAACTAATCTTTATGAAGAATTGTTGGAGGGAGACATATGATGTATCTTACCAATAACATAATGACAGAGCTTGGCAGCAGAATTATTTACAAAGTCCCACAGGGAACTTTCCTACTGAACCATGAGATTTCTTTTTTTATTATTATTATTTTTATTTTTTTTATGATGCTCAAAGACGTATTTTGTACTAATAAAGTATTTTTTTCATTCTCTAATCCAGCCACCATATTTGACCCTACATTCCCCTAAAGCAGTGAATTCTGCAATTATATTTCAAACTGCATGAAGAAACATTTCTTGTTTAATTTCATATAACCATCCTATTCTTTATCTACTGAATATTCTGTGGCAATCAGCTGGAGACCCACTCCAATTTAAATCGGTGCAATATTATCTAGATAATCAGACAGGACTAGGTCAGTCATCAAATGATATGAAAGAAGGTGTCTGACTCATGATTGTACCTGCCATGCTTTCTTTGCTTTGGTTTTCTCTTCTGACCAGTTCCTTTTGAACATTTCTTCTTGGGTCAATTAAGGAATATGAGATTTATTTGAATCCAGTGCTAACTGAACTAATCCTAATTTCAGCAGTCTCATCCTTTGCACTACCAGTCACTTCCAGCACTGTTGTCTATATTTTTTTGGTCAACGATGTGTACTCTGAAACCTGATGGCAAGATACCGCGTAGTCCAGCTCATGGCACACTGTAATTCACCTTATGATAACATAGGTGTCCATCTTTTATGTTAAATACCCAGTCATCCTGATTATTTCAAACACTTACTGGCCTTTCTTTTCCCTGATCTGAATCACAGAGAGCCTCTTGTCTCTTTGCCAAACTAATCCTGTGTTTTATCATGCTTTTCCCAGAAGTTAAATCTGCTAAGCTGGTTTTCTTCTACAAAGTTAATTACTAGAGGCAGCCTAACTATTCCATTGGGAAATTCCAGTTTTTTGAAGGAAGTTTCAAAAAATATGGGAAAACTATGTTTCCCACATTTTCTTCATATGTCACTGTGTTCCTACACCGAAAAGCACTTAACAAGTTCTGAACATGTAGAAAAGTATACCTCTTCATGTTTTAAAAGTAGCACATTTCACTTTTTAGTGTTAATAACCTAAAATGAGTGTTACTGTCTCACTAGAAGTGTTCATTTGGGGGGAAAAAAAAAAAAAAAAAAAAAAAAAAGCATTAATTTCAGGTATTTCTTTCTAAACCGGAAAAGCTGGCATACGGACAGGGAAAAATAAGTTGTATCTGCATTCTTTGACTATAATGTATCTACATGTGTTCCATCTTTTTCCTGAAAATAGGAAAAAGTGGGGAATAAGAAAGATAGGAATTCGAGAATTTCCCATTTTAATTTTTTCTTTTTGCCCTTTTAAAATTTTATTTAAAATCTTTATCAAAGGAAGAGTCTAAAACTTGAAATTAAAAACTTAAAGTATAATTACTTTTAATTTTCAAAATTTGTGCATGAGAACTGTTGGACTAAGTGTATTACCTGCTGAAATATTTCATTAGGAATTTTCAATATACCTATTTATTAATTCATTTTCTGCAGTTTGAATTTATTTTTTCTGAAATGATTGCTCTGGAGTTATTTGTTTATGTGAACAGGTAACTCCTAATTCCTTGCCACAATCCACTTTCAGAACTTCCTGTATACCACCCTCCAAAAAATCTCTGATTGAATCCTGGAAAGATTTAATTTCATGATTTAAAGCACCTTAGTAGCCCTAATGTTCTTGAGAAGATTATACAGACTTTTAAAGATAGTCGTGCACATAAGTCTTTGCATAAAGACTGAAAGGTGAAATATGCATGAAGACCTAAAAGTGAAAGTGTTACCTCCAAGGTGACAAGGGGTTTGAATTTTTGAGGCAACAGGTCCGTCACTTCTGAAAGTGTCTCATATTGCCCTAAATTAAACACCAAAAGCCAAGTTGAGTCTAAGAATGTATGAGCATCACAAGTTGAGTTGTAAGCTTGAGGTGCACTTCTGTTATCTTTGCCTTGAAGAGTAGGTGTTTATTGTTGTAGTTTTGATGCTTTCTCTAATTACTGAGCATGGACAGTAGTTTGCCCTTTATCATTGATTATTTATTTTCAGTAATAGCCTCTTGTGGAGGGCATTCAACTAAAGCTTTTTGGAAATCGGAGTAAATTATGTTCACTGTCCACTTTGGATCCTTACTTTTTTTGGTTATCCTTTTCAAAGTACCCAGACAGTTAAGAGAGGCAATGTTTTTCCCATACAGTGACTATATGGATTTGACCCCATCCAGTTTTGTTCATCCAAGTGCATTGTTCTACTGAACTGAGTTCCCTGGAATCCAGTTCTCATCTGGCACAACTCTCAGTAGCCTTTTTGGCTTTTCAAACATGGCATAAACTGCTTTCGTATCTTCAGGAACAGCTGCTTTTTTGAAGGAGTTATGTATTCATGTTAATCATCTGGGCTAGAGAAATTGTTTGATGCCTTCAGAGCCACCAGTAGAACTCCCACCACTTTGGTGATTTACTGCACAGGAGTTATTTAAATGACTCCCTATCAACTTCCTGCTTCAGAGAATGCTTCCTGCCCTCTCCTCTTCCCTCCTTCTCTTTCTATTAGTCGCCCCATGACTTTTTGTAGAATGTGACTCTAGCAATAGGAAGTTTAGCAATAAAACAGAAATAAAAGGGGGAAAAGACATCATGTTCACTGTCCATTTTGATTATAAGATTTCATTTGTTATCCTTTTAAAAGTATAACTGTTTACAGACGTATTTTTTTAATTTATTTTTTTTTCCTGCTCCCATCAGAAACATTTTATTGTATCATCTCTTTCTCCAAAAGCTTTCTATACATACCTTTTTATGTTCAGGGGGAGCTGTTCTAACACGCAGCCAAGTATACATCAAGCACTTTTAAATTAATCTCTGTTGCTTGTTCTTGGTGTCTTTTCCTGCTTGTTCTGCACACTATGCCTTTATCCTTCATCCACAACTGGAAAGCATACTGATATGTTTAATTCATGTGAAATTTCATCCCCTGCCCTAAGAATTTCTCTGCAGTACAATTTATTCATCATTGGTTTATTTCTCTATTTTGCCTGATGATATACAAATCTCCTGCAACTATTACTGTGGTTTTTTTTTTTTTCCAAATAGCCATCTCATACTGAAAAGATCTGTTAGCTGAATATTCAATAGGCAGGGGATGTAACTTCACTCAGTCTGTTTATTTTAAGGCAACTTTTAGGTCTGAGTTTTAAAATCTTTTCACTGCTGAGGGTCAGTCAGAACACAAAAGCCAGTTGTCCGACATTTTCTGTTAACAAGAGGAATTGCTCTGATCTCCTTGTGAATTAACTCTCAAGTGTTTTATCAATAGCGTTAGTAATAAACTTGTAACAAACCTGGAAGATTTGGTAGTCTTTGGAAATGGTATAAAGCATCAGGAATGAGGTATTGAACATGAAATATATAAAGGATTTAAATCCACCTTAACATTGTTATGCACTCTGATTGCTGGTGACCGAGTGCAGGCTGCTTTATATGCGTCTGTCTGAATAGGGGATCCTAACTCAGCTGAGAAGGTGCCTGAGCTGGACACAGCAGTGTTTTTTAACCACTCAATATGAGATACACATGGCTGCAACAGGCCAATGTTTGAAACTGTTGAAGACATGTATGTTCTCAAAGCAGAATACCTCTTTTTTCAGGGAGGACTTTTTTGGGACTCTTCCAAAATATACAGTCAGCTGACTGTACAAAATGGTGACATTTTGTGACATAAGTGAATAAATTCTGTGGTCAGTCTGCAGAATAACTAGTGAGTGCAACCAGAGTGAAAATCATCAAGAGATGCCTTGAACTAGTTTCTGCTTTCCCATCACATGTTTTGCCAATTTTCCTGTTACAAGGTAAGGTTCCAGATGAATCCCTGTGGCCATACATGCTGCAAATACTAGGTCTACACTAAGAACTGTAACCACGACTACCTTCTGCTTTCAAAATCTGTGTTAGCGATAGTGTCACTTAGCATAGTAATACTATGTGACCAAGTGTGATCAAATCTCCATGATTTACAAACTCACTGACCTCAGTTGGCCCATAATGAAAGGGATTTTAGATAAGTCACATTTTTCACTTTGTACAGACAAAGGGGCACAAATAAATAGTTACTATGGCTCACTTTACATAGGGAAACTAGATGTTCACAGAATGATGATGAATCAGAGCCCCTAACTTAGGTGAGGATTATAGCTTGTTTTCTACCATATCCATTAAACATGATTAAATCTAGATGAAACTAATTCAATTGCTGACAAAACCCGATAAATCTTTCAGAATAGTCCAGTCCAATATGTGAAATATTTCTTTTACTACTGATCGAAATACAGGTATGTCCAACACATGGTTTTACTGGAAAGCTAACATTAAGGCTCTGATAGCAAGAAATAATGATAATAGCAAAGTTGATATACACATACACTAACTTAATGAATAAATAAGACCATAAAGGTTTAAGAACTGTCCTTGGTCACCTAAGCAATTCAGGACATTCTTTCTAGCTTGATGTTTCTGCCTCTAAAGATAGATGTTAATATAAAAATAGTGTGCATGTTTTGATTGTCCAGACCATGTAGTTTACCTAAGCCAGGGATGCTCAGGGCATTCAAGAATCTTACTGTGTAAGTATTAAGGGGATAAGGTCAACAGACCAGTTTACCCAGGGCTATGTTCAGCTGAATCTTAAAAACCACACAGGATAACCTCTCCAGGCAACCTGTTTCAATATTTAATTGTCCTCATAGTGGAGGCATTTTTCTTACGACCACTCAGAATGTCATGTTTCAATTTTCTCTCTTATTCTTGCCTGGATTCATCTGTTTCATAACCTCCTATAGCTACTGGAAAACTGCTATTTTATCTTCTGAAAACCTTCTCATCTCCTGGGTAAACAAGCCCACTTTCCTCAGCCTCTCCTCATAGGCAAGTGCACTAGCCCCCAAACATCTTGGTGGTCTTCTGTGGCACTTCCTTCAGTGTAGTGACACGTTTCTTGTCTGGGCAGGGTATGGACTAACAAGTGCTAAATAAAGGGCATCTACTGCCTGCTCTCCCATGAATTTGGCCCAGGATGCTGTTAGCCATCGTCACTTGCAGGGCTCATATTTGGCCCACCACTGGCTCATGCTTAGTTCACTGCCCACCACCTGGGGGGCCTCATCAGTGAAGACTGAGGCAAAGGTGTGCTCCCATGTCACCGAATTACCAACCGGCATCAGGTACATATTTTCTTTATTAGTTCTTTTACTAAATGTTCACCACCAGTTTTAACTCTAGTTGAACTTTGGCATTCCTAACACTGTTCCTGCATACCCAGGCAGAGTTTGTGTACTTCTCTTTCATAGCTAGTCCTTACACTTCAAATATTTGTCCTTTTTGCCTTGAAGCTTAGTCATGAGTTCCCTGTTTGGGCAACTCTCCATCTGTCTGTAACTAGAAATAAAAGCTATTAAAAATACAATTGAGAGTAAATCCCTCAGGATAAATAAATTCTAGTTTTTTAGAAAGCTGTTCCAAATTTTCTAATTCATTTTTCTACTCTTTTTTATAGCATTGTAATTACTATTTGGCAATTGAGATTTAGACTGTCATTTTATTTAGATGTGGATGGATATGCATCATGTCTGGGTGATTTAAGGAATAGTCTCAGCAAGAGGCTGTTTACACTTATCAGGAGCAGACATGTACCTGTGGAAGTGTTAGCAAGGTTTCCTCACTACAAGAAATAGAAAAAGAAAAGTTTGCTAACCAAATCTGAACATAGATTTGCAATACAAGCCAGCGAAATTGCAAGTGGTAGCAACTGTCAAAGTCAAAGGGAAAACTGCCATCAAGACCAGCAAGTTAAGTATTTATACTTTATAGAAAGCTCAGAACTACTGCTCTATTATGTGGTCACTTAAAATATTTTTACATCATTTAGATTCTATGCTTTCAAATTCTATGCTTGGAGTAGAGAAGAGATTGTCATCTGCTATAACAGTGAACAGAAGATTAATAAGCACTGCAGAGCTCTCCTGGAGCATTCACCTTTCTTGAGTGGTTATTTTTTCCAGGAGAGGATCATTTTGTGAAATAGAGGAGAAAGAACAGATACCATATAACTTGCTGTAAGTTAAAACAGCCTTACTAGAGCTCCTGTAACTTTCACAAATGACATTATCATTAAGTTAAGGAGGCACTGCCTAGATAAAACCATTCATTACAGCGCAGAACTGCTTTAACAACCATTCATGGAAAGTACCTCCCTGTCTTTCAGTACCAAGATGGAAGGGTACACCAAGTGGCATACCATAAGGTTTGTGATGTGACTGACACCTTTCAATATTTTCATTAGTAACCAGTATGATGGGATAGAGAATATATTTGTTCATTTTTTAGTAGAGGTCTATTGTAAGAGGGTTTGACTGTAATGAAAGTTGGGATTAGCAGTGACAGGTATTTTTTCAGAAAGGGATCTAAGAGTTATGCTACAGACAAGTTGAATATGAGTTTATGATAATGTATTGAATTTGAAAGCGTGAAATGTGAAATAATCCTTTTTCTTCACATGAAAGTAGTAAAACTACAGCTGGAGTATTTTTAAAAATTTACTTTTAGAATTATGTGGATAAGGAGTCCAGAGAAATTACATGGAGTCCAGAGAAAAGCAATTAAAATTATCAGACATCAGGAAAACAGGATATATGAAAAAAGGTTGAAACAATTGTCTACAGAAGATTGAAGAAATAATAAGTCTGCAGATACATTAGAGGCTGCTGTAAAGAAGATGGGATCTTCATGTTCCCTTAGGAAAGAACAAGAATTAATAGGATGAAAGCACAGCGAGGTTAGATTAGGCATCAAGGAAAAAAAAAACCTCTGTGTGGGGAGATACTGGAACAGAAATTTGATAGGGAGGCTGGAGAAGAACTCTATCACTAAAAATCTCTGGGAACAGGCTAAATAAGCATCTCAGAAGCATGTTTATGATTGATTTTGTCCTGGTAAGCAGGAAGATGCTGTATCTCTTGTGGTCCCCTTTGCAGACATATTGTTTTATGGCTTTTTATGTACTTGCTTGAGACAAATTGTATTGTGCAGTTGTTCACTGTTTCATTCTTTCATACATGAAAGGAATACACTTGCTCATGTTTTTTTTTTTGTCTGTGTCTATAAATTTATGTGATGACGTTGATTAGATATTTTCACTTGGCTTAGAGGAATAAGCATTCATGTTCATTTATTTTATGTCTGTGTTCTACAATAAGCTTTTGTCTTTTGCTGCAGAGCAGAGGATGTCAGCATTCAAACACTCCCTAAAAGCTTTTCCCATTTTACTGGATACATCTAAATTCCACATAGTCACGCTGAATATTATCGTCACTCTTGACTCTGCTGAAATGATTTTAAAGGAGTCAGGGAATATATGGTGACATACGCTGCTAAGCAGCTGATTTTTACCTTGCAAACAGTTCTGTATGGTTTGTCACGTGCTGTCCCCTATGTCCATATGACAACTTGGACTACAAATGTTTTGATCATATTATATTACTGTGTGGACCTGAACTTTGCCATAACTACACTATTAGGAAGTTTAGATTGGATCAGAGTAAAAGTCATTTGTAGTTGATTATCTCACATGCTTTTCCTACTTAATATAAAAGGAAGTCAGTGTATCATTCTTAAATGTTCTGTACCGTGAGATTCATAGCATGAAAAACTAAAACTGTTGTTGACCTTACAAGCTTTGTTAATTCGTTTACAGCTAACGTTTCATAACAAATCCTGATGATCTTACTGGTCTTTTAGGAATGCAGCATATTTCTAGTCTACAGTGAAGTCCCAGAAGTTCCCATCACCCCAGCCCAAGTTTGTTTTTGCATGATGATCTCTTTAGTTGCTTGAGGTTTCCTTTCTTTCCTCCCTCTCATGACATATCGTCCAAACATCCTTAGTCTCCAGAGGAACTGCAAAACATATTCCCATGAAAATCTTAAACTCTGAAAGCACTACACAAGAAAAAAAGAATGAAACCACCAGAAAACTAGCCTTGCTTCTGACTGAATGACTTGAGTAAACACCTTGCCACAGTCATAGCAAAGTATAAGTCTTTAAGGTCCAGGACTTCAATCAGACTGTATTGATAGATGTATTGACTTTTTGACTGATTTCTATTACAAAACCAAAGGACTCATTAATTTCATCTAGGGGTTGGGGCGGGGGGGGGGGGGGGGGGGGGGTAGGGGTAGGGATAGGGGAGAAAAAAGTGAGAGTGCTGATAAGATAACTTTTCTGAATTTGGGAGGCTTACTGGCCGTACATCTTCGGTCTTTCTTGAGCCACACCAGTTGTCTCAATTGGGCTTTTTTCCCCCAAGAAATTATTGTACTTGACATTACCACTATACTGTAGAGGTCATTCAAGAATGCTTCAATTCTGTATTTCTTTAGCACACCATAAAGGAGAAAAAAAGGCTTTTGGTCCTCTACAGAGATATTGTAAAAGACTTCTACTTGAAAATACTTCATCATACCAGTTTTGTTAAACTGATGCCAGTCATTTCATTGATTTGATGGAGGCAGCAAGTTGTAATAGATACAGTTTTTAGCCAAGGGGCTTTTGTCCATCGGTTGTAACAAAGTCATCTGTCTTTGAACATTCTTCACGTGTAAAGTATTACAGGGTTTAGCTGTGATCTTGAGGGTGTTTTTTGGGGTAAGAAGTATTTCATATTTATATATTTTAGATAATTTCATGTGAGCAAGCTATGTAATAGATATATGTCCAAATGAATGATGTCTTTCATAGTTATTATTACCAAGTCTTTGTATGCATTGCATACCTTCTGAATAAATGCCATCATGTCATACAATCTTAGCTTTGTGCCACAAGTTAGAGAGAGACTGTTTTAAATATAGAAGTACAGGCTGTGCACTGACGTGAGCTTTATTTGCACATGTGTTTGTGTGTGTATGTGTGATAATTTAGAATGCTCATGCAATACCAGGGTATGCAGGCATGCGTTGTTTATTTTCTTAGGTAGGCTAAAACAGCCTCTGTTGTTTGGTGATCTATATTTTCCCATGCATGATGGATGGTGACTTGGCTTGGCTGTTTGTAATTTTGATGGAGTACTTTTTACACTATCCCTTTCTATATTTTTATATTCTAAACGAGTTTGTGAAAGCAGAAGGAACTTCTTGCATCTATACACAGACATCCAGCCCTGTCAATTGGTTTTTCAGAATCCTTTATGTACTCTTCAGTGAGTAAGCATCTCCTCCCCCTGAAACTTTGCTTTTTAATATTATCGTAATGGGTGTGTTTTTCCTTCTAGCAGGTCTTGTCTTCTTACTAAGTTGATTTTATGTTTTTGGTTTTTTTTTTTTTTTTAAATTTCAGTTGCAAAGTGTTCCCTTTATGAGCAACCAGCTCACCTAGACACATGCAGGAATGTAGCTTCAGCATCTGACTGATTGCAGGGGTCACTTCATGGGAGAGGCTTTGATATCACAAGACCTTGAGAAAAAACAGGGAAAGCAAATTTCTACATCGTATTTTGCAGGTTAACAATGGAGGATAGGTCTACCATCTCAGAAGAAAGAAATGATACTAAGAAAATTTAAGAACCTTGTAAAACTGCTTTAAAACATCTTGCAAGTAAACTTATAAATAATGTAGATAATAAAATATCAATTACATTTTCAAATGGATCCTTTAGCAACAGTAGTAAAAGAATTGACTAACATTGCATTCATTGCATTATGTGGAAATTGGCCCACAGCCCAACCCAACAATGTTAAACACCATGTTTCTTCCAGTAAAGTAATTTCTGATCGCAGTATCTGTTTTCAGCTCAAGTAGCTTAATGTGGGAGACTTGGACCAACTCAGAAGGAACTATGTTTTCACTGTGCAATTGTGTCTCTTGATGCAAATGGGCATCAGAAATCAAATATTAATTTTGAACAAAATACATCATATAGGAACCTTCACAGCAATAGTTTTGACTTGGAATATTTTAGCCCCAAACATAAGTGCAGATGAGAAACAGGTTTGGGTTTTATACATTCTCAAGATGTTAAAATGCTTTCAAATCAGGATTTAGATTGGACTTCTGTCCACAGAGAAGAGAAAATTTAATGTTGCTAATTTGGTGGATCTACCTCTCTTTCTGGTTGGTTTCAACAAATTGACTTCCATGACCCTAATTTTATAAATTTATTTAATAGTTAATGTCTATTTTAAATACCACCGCTAAACAAAAGATAAGCTAAAAGATGAAAGAATGAATGAAAGAAAGAAAGAGAGAGAGAGGAAGAAAGGAAAAAAGGAAGAAAGAAAAAGAAGGTTCTGGGAAAATCTTGCTCTCTAAAATCCGTAATAGACACAGGTTTATAATTCTCTGAGAGCTACAGCACAAAACATACAATAATTATGTAATAGTCATACTGTAATGACTGTCACACTATGAACTTGCATAATACAGAAAAACATGGAAGGAAAGGATTACTATTGTGGACCTTCATCATTCCTAGTACTACCTAGCTGAAATTAAATGTATATTTTTAAAAAACCAAGACAAACACCTTAATGGCCTGGGTGTTTTGAGATGAGTAACACCCATGGGAGGTCTGTTTTTAAAGTTAGCTTCAATGTAAAACAGGAAGAATTTCCAAACATAAGAATGGTAAGGCTGCCTGAACATTTATGGTGACTAAGACTTCCAGCTGCAGCCTAGAATATCACTGCAATTTGACCCTCTTTCTATGATAATACAAGACTGGTGTCTTCATGGGAAAATGAGGAAAACTCCTAAGGAAACTGTCTCATTTATGAATGAATCAGCAAGGAGAGTGGGTTTAGACTCAAGCCCACATTTGTGGCTTTAGCAAGAAAAAGATCTTCATTTTTTTTTCTGCATTCAAGCTTCCCAAGAATATTTAGTTTATCCAAGTTAATTTTGAATATAAAGGTTAACACACAGCATATATTTCCTTGGAATATAGCCCTCTAATCTGTTTACATGCATCTGTGTACACAGTTGTGAATAGTAAATCACTGCAGTAGTTTTGTCTCTGTGAAGATGGAGCATACCAGGCCTTTCTGAAACTATCAAATTATAGGACTGTTAGAAGAAGCCTAGCTAATCTGTTTTCTTCTGCAATAGAATTCCATAGCCACCAACTCTGCTAGTAAGGAGAAAAAAAGTCAAGACATGCTGTCAGATTCTGCACCTCATTTACTCTAGTGTGAATACAGAGTAACTGTACATAAACGAAAATGTTTTAAGGTTTATTCTGCTGTAAGCTGGGCCAGAAACATTCCTTCATAATGGTGTCTATTTAATGATTGCTTCATAAGTTGGTGGTTGTTGGTTTTGGTTTGGTTTTTTTGGTTTTTTTTTTTCCTTGCTTTTGGATTGTGGAGTTGTAGGTTTCTTTCTTAAATTCACTTCTTGCCTAGTAGGGAGTTGATATTTATATCCCATCCTCTTAGAGAACAACTTTTAAACATTTCAGTAGGAGGAGATAACTTGTGTCCAGGTTCACTTTTGGGTTGGAGTAGAGAAATTAAAGCAATGAGAGTTTGGAAAGAAAAGCAAACAGGAGCCAGAAGAAAACACGTAAGCTCCAAGTTTGTTCAGTTGTTGGATTTCTCACTATGACACTCTTGCTGTGAAACCTGTCTCTGCCCCAATTAGTCAGTGACACCAGGCAGAGCAAGAGAGCTGTCCCCAGTGAGGAAGGGAGAGATGAAATAATGAGGAATGTAATACTGGAAAAACAAATGTGAAAAATGTGTTACAAATATTAACTGTCTTGCATGATTAGCTATTTTCGGTTAAATATCTCAGGTAATTGTTCTCTTTTCCAGGGACCGAGCTCCCTTCATCTTCACATCAGAGATGGAGTATTTCATCACAGAAGGTGGAAAAAACCCACAGCGTTTTCAAGAGTTTGTGGAGCTTTGTTGTCGAGCTTACAATATAGTCAGGAAACACAGCCAGTTACTCTTGAACCTGCTGGAGATGGTAAGCAACTTGAGGAAGAAACCAAAAAGCAATTTCCTCTGGTGTCCTCTTCCCTTTTACCACTTCTCTGCTGCCTCCAATAGCGCTGTGATTTGAAGAGGTATCAGGGGCACTGCTGGAAATGTTCGTGCTGGCACTTCCTGTGCACAGAAACTGTCCAGTTGCAGTACTAATTTCTGAGAAAAGAAAAGCTAAGCTGCTTTTTGGGTTTTGGGTTTTTTTCCCTTTTTTTTTAATGCATTCTTTTTTACAAAATATCAGAAAACTGCAAAAGAAGCTGGGTATGTTTCACATTCAGGAATTTCACTCAGACCTTTTTCTAGGTCTTGAAGAAATCATTTACCAGTCCTGTTCATGTTTACAGCAAGGCGAAGTGAACTGAATATTTCACAGAGTGGGTGATATGAGGGTACCTAGCAGCACTGCAGCTAACAATGATGCCATTAGAATGTTTTTCTGCACATTTCCACACTCCCTTCTTAGGAATGAGAACACAGGAAAGAAAGAGCAATACCTACATTGACACAGGTTTAATAATCCTTTTGTACAGGATTTTAAGACTTCTAGGAGCTTTTATCCCTATTTTATTTAAGTATTTCTACCGATTTATGTGCTGTGGCAGATTCCATAACTGCTTTATGCCTCTATTTACTTGTGTGTGAAAGGTTAGTGATTTTCCCCTTTGCAGTAGAGTAAGAATATCAAATTAACTAATATTTACTAAGTTGCTTGGCTAAGATATTAATCCAAAAGTTATGTACATGGCCCCACACAAAACCTAGGTGACTGGCCTGTGCATGAAAAATCTACACAACCTTCTAAAGGGGACCCATGCTGAAGCTGAGGTACAGCAAAAAAGTTGCTCAGTAAACACTATTTTATCATCTGCGACTTCTGCAATGAGGAGGGGAGAAATGGCAAGGATTTGTTCATCTTGTTTCTTCTGTCTTGCCCATGGATTCTGATGCAGTGATTCAGTGAGTGATTTCCCAATACGGAGCAGGAAGGATTGTCCCAGATCTCAACCCTGTTTTTAAGTAGTCACAAATGTGTAGCAAAACTGCATTCCTGTCATAAAGCATAATTTTGCACTGAAAGCAGTGCAGAGTGCAGCTGTGGGAGATATGAAGTTAAAGAGCCTCCAGAAAACTCAAGAGCACTCCTACTCTCTCACACACAGCAATAATCCCTCCATTTCTGAACAGGTTGCCTAAAACTGCATACTGCAAATATAGCTACATCTTCTGCCCACCTCCTTGTCCCCAGTGCAGTTCCTTTTTCTGCAAGCAGCAGAGATAATGTTAGATTACTCTGGAATAATATAGAGAGAGACTGTTAAGAAAATGTTCCTGGCAGGAGGTCTGAAATAACTAGCTACCTCTGCCTGGATATGGCTCAGGTTTTTCTATATTCAGGATATGCTGCATCTTTTGTTTCTGATGATCTTTAAGGAGAGGTAATAGTGCTGAACTAAAAGTCAACATGAAGATCTGTTTTAATATTTGTCAGTGGGCTGCAGTTTAGACAATTGTGTTGCATTTCATCATTGAAAAATAACTGGCAGCATACTCACACCCCATCAATGAGCACTTCATACCAAAGGAAATTAAACAAACCAGACAAGTTTGCTGAACGCCTTGTTTTTGCCAGTGATGTTTGGAAAGGTGAGTTTCGTTCTGTACTTGAAATGGGGTGTTGATCAGAAATTTTAAGTATCAAAGCGGTTTAGTTGCGTGGGTCATTTCTAGAAAAGTAGACAGACTGTGAAGTTCTGCTTTTCTTATTTCCATGCAGAATATCAGATACTGTCATGACGGGGCAAGATAAACTAAGCACTGCTTATTTGAATCACTGACAATCTAAGATTTCTCTCACTGTCTGGAAGTCTGCATCATTAATCTTTCCTTCCCCTCCCACATTCTATTTTTGGAGATGTTACAGTACAGTACTTCACAGGAGTGGTAAACTGTGCTCTGGACAGTCAGTAACTATTAGTGGTTTCTAGAAAACCATGATTATGAACTATTTAGGGGTTTTGGCCCAGTTTAGGAATTAAACCTTTTCCTTGGTAGTGAGCAGCATGTTTCTAGAGCTGTAGTGACATTTGCTACAGGGAGTAAGAAATAATCCATGAAGTTTCCATCACTTTCAAAAGCAGAAACATCCATGGGAGACCCAAGAGTCTGCTGGCAGAGTTCAGCTGCATAAAAGCCGGTAGTTCATCAGCTTCGCTCTCATTAAAGATTTGATGTGAACTGTGATCAAGTGGGTGATCACAGGACACAAATACTTTTTGACTAGTTTAAAGAAATGCAAAATCCATTACTGTTATTAAGATTATTCAGGTAGAAAATTATTAAAAGGGGCTTAGAGGTGACATTAGACAGCAAATAATTGGCACACTTGCCTCTATTTTGACAAGAAACAGGCAGACCTAATAGTATAAAACAGGAGACAGTACCTAGACAGAGCAGATCTAAGACTCAAGAATGCTGTGTCCCCATACAAGTAATTTCACTGTTCTAAACTAAGAAACACCATATGGGAAAAGAGGACGAGGGAACACCCCCATTTTGGAGGTATTACACATGGAAAGTACGTGCCAGGACTATTCATTTTTCATGGGATGGTGGGCTGAGCATCACACACTAGCTCTGAATCCAGGCCCAAGGAGAGTGTAGGCAGCTCCACTCAGTGAGTCAGAAAGCCTGGAATAACTAAGTGTGGTAGGTCAAGACGTATGTGTGGCCAAACGAGGGGCACAATGCAGGCACTTAAACTTAGGCATCTAGTGACATTTGAGTTGCCCTAGGATACCTGTAGTTATTTTCTGAACAGTTGTTCCATGTCTTGTCTAATTAGCATCTAGTATCACTAGCCACAGCATTCAGAAGCCTCCTCCATCAGGGGACTGGAAACATGAAAGATGTGCTATACAGAGCAAAAGGGATGAAACAGTATAATAAGCCTATAGGTCCCCCCTACAGCCAGCAAAGTACAGTGTAGGTACTGCCAACATAAAGACTTTTTTTGTTTTGTTTTGTTTCAGCAAATGGTTTTCTACCTTCTACAATGCAGAGAACTTAAAGAAATCCTGTTTTTCAGTTGCACTACAGATCATTCAGATTATGTTTGTTTCTGGTATTGTTCCCTTTTCTAATGCAGCGCAAGAAGCTTAATTTGCCTATGCAACAACTTTTCTTTTTTTGTTTTTTTTAAAGGGGACAGGAATTGTTATCATCTTTTATATCATCTCATATAAAAGGGTTTAAGGCATACAGATGAACAGCAATGTGTGTCATTTAGTGCTGAATTTTGTTATTGTCCCTGCTATGAGCTCCCTTAAATGCACCTCATTGAGCTTTCTGCCTCTGCTCCTTGCTAGCCAAAACTCTGTGAGACAGCAATCTAACTGTCCAGTGGTAATACAGTTTGGGTCTGATATGAAGCAAGATTTCCCTCACAATTCCAAAAAGAAAATAAAACTGTTGAGAAGGTTTGAAGGAATAAAGACAATCCTCCTCCAAATCTTTTCCCCTTGTTTTATTAGTCTCTCAACCAAACCTTAAAACAAAAGCAGTGCTTCCTTTTTACTTTGCTGCTACTTGCAAAACTTAGTTGGTCTTTCTGTCGGAGCTAGACATAAATATCAATGAAGAACGCAGAGTAGTGACTGCAAATTCATATACAGAGCAATGTGAGGGAGTAATTTTTTCCCCATTACACACAAAGCAACACTCTCAACTGACTGTAACTGTTGAGAAAAGTCAGTACGTTTTGAAATGAGTAAAAATTATTTTTGTTGTTGACATTTTAAGATGCCTGGAGAGAGCTGTATGGGCAATTGGACACACTCAGTTGTCTACCTTACTTGTGTTGCTACTTTGCAAGGGGAATATTTGCATTATTTGTCTTTTGAACCTAACTTGGCCAACTAACTAGAACAGCTCCAACCCTCATCGATGGAGAATGATACCCTCCAGTATCAGTGCCCAAGTGGGCAGTTTTCAGTGCCCAAGTCAGGGGTCCCACTAAGAATCGATGCCTAAAGGAACTTTTCTTCTGCATTGACTGTAAAGGAAGTGAATCTATGATCTCTTTGCAGGAGGAGTCCAGAGCAATAGTGGAGGAATCAGTATTTACAAATGAGGAGGTGATGTTGCACTAAATTGGATTAGGACTAGGATAATACAGTGAGCATAATAGAATGTGGTTACTATTGTTCAGGTAGCAGAATTTGGTTACCTTCGTTTTATCACTGTTAGAAAGCTATGAAGGAAGCTTAGCAATATACACATTAAGATTACAATATCCAAAGAGAAAATACATAATTAAAATGGATTGGTGATTTTGACCCATGCCTCTTTCTGGTACCTCACTGGGAAGATTTACAATGCAATAGATTCACTTTAGTGTTCCAGGCATTACTCTGGCATCAAGAACCACTTTTCAGATCACAAAACTTTGTGTTTTACAAGACTTTGTAGTGTAAAACCTTTCTTTCCTCAGTTAGCTCTATTCCATTTAAATTTCTTTTCAATGGAACCATGGACTAATGATATTTCTTTACTTTAAGATGCTGCATGCAGGATTACCTGAGCTAAACAGCATTCAGGATCTGAAGTATGTGTATGATAATCTCCGTCCTCAGGACTCAGACCTCCAGGCTACAAGCTACTTTACAAGGTAAAACCAGAATGTAATCCAGAAACTTTATCTCCTTCAGGCACAAAGCAAAATTGTCAAATTAAAAAAAAATAACAACAAAAAACCCCAACCAAAACAGGACCAAACAACAAAACAAAACCAAAAAAACCAAACAAACAAAAAAAAAAACCACCACAACAACAACAAAAAAAACCCCAAACAACCACCAGTTTTTTCTGTTACGTTAAGAAGTTGTAAACAGTGAAATTACACAAAAGGATAATCAGTATTCACATGTTTAATTTTTAAAAGGTCCATTCCTTATGCATGTTATAACCAATCTCCTCGGATTTCTGGAAGAAACACTTGTTCATTTGTGGTATGCTTGTAACAAGTCATTTACTCAGCACCAAGAGGTTTCTTCTGCTTTCATGGTGAAATCATTCTGGCTTATATCCAGTCAGCTTTCCTCTAGTTTTTTAAATGCAGCAGCTACATGCAACAGGATTCGAACTGCATAAAAAGGTTCAGCTTGTTAATGGACTGAGTGAGGACCTGAAATTCCTGAATTTAGTCCCTTTTCTGTTCTTCTTTTTGCCTTCTGTGTTGCCTCAGGCAAGTTACTTTCCCTCTGCTAGCCATAGTTTCCCCATCTGCAAAATGGTACTGATCCTTCCTTTTAAGTGCTTAACAGACCTATCATTGAAAAACATTGTGTGTGAATATAGGTAAGATTAAATCTTGATTTTAGTTAGGATAATGAAATCTTTCATTTGCTTATGATAGTAACTGGGGATTATTGATGAGGAGCTGCAGATGACATGTATAAAAAGTTTGAAGACCTCTGTCTTGATCTTTCAGATCAAGATTCTGCATTACATATAATTCCAGCTGTTGATGAGATGTTGTCTAGATGAGGCCAGTGGAGACTTAATTTGGAAACTCACTTTCCCATTCTAGGCATAGTACGAGAAAAAATCTCCCTGTCAGACCCTATCCTGTGCAGCACTGTTGTTTCCCAAGGACAGTCTTTGAATTCATGTACCCTGAACACCAAGTAAACACGCAAAGCAAGCCAGATTCTTCTAACCTCCTCCTCTGGTGCAAGTGCAGGGCACATACCCAGGTCATAGCACTGGCCTCTGAGTGAAGGGCTCCTTTCAAATTCAGAGCCCAAAAAGGACACTCCATAAGGCAGCACAGTTCTCTGCAGGGTGCAAACTGCCTTTAGGCAAGAGCGGTCCCCCTACCCGTCAGTACAGCCGGGAGGGCACATTGCAATGAACAAAGGTGGTGAAAGGTTGAACTGGAGCAGCTGAGCTAGTCTCATTACTATTACAGAAGGCAATATGAAGATTTGGGGCAATTTGAATCATTCTGTTTATATGTCTACTTTTCGTGTATTAGAATTGGAAGCTGAGGCAGCAGGTTCAGAGAAGGCTGGAACAGAGACCTAGAGCATTTAAGGAAGAGCCTTCTTTAAAGAGAAAGAGAGGAATTTCTTAAACAAAACTATTTTCCTATTACTTCACAGTATTTTTCTATTACTGCTCAGCCGAGCACTGAGTTCCTTCTCCTTTAACACTTGATTTTTCATATGCTTTCACTCTTGCCCATTAGCAAGATTGTTTTATTTAAAAATTAATGACGAAATCACATTTACCATCAACTTCTGTCTTATCCTTTCCTTTAAAATTTTACATATTCCCAAATTACAGACTTTTATTTCCACTCAAATAGGAAACATGCCATTTCTACTAAACTCTAAACCTCTGGATTCTGTCAGATAATTTGGATGGTTGTGTTTGTCTCTCACGGGTAAAAAAAACCAACCTTCATTTAATTAGTGAAAAAAGGCTAAGATATACATAACAAATACAATAATGTGAGTCTTCAAAGTGAAAATTGTGTTAGTGTCATACAAAGCTCAGAGCTAATGCCCAGGCTCTTCTGGAGGTGGAAAGGGTCAGTATGCTTTTCAGTTTGGCAGGACTAAGGTTGTGGTTAGGGTTAATGTCACTGTCATCTTGCTTAGCTGGAAGACAAAGGATAAAGGCTGGGTTCCAGACAGAGCTGGGGCTCTACTCTCTTGTTGCTGCGTGAAGTGGTTGTGGTGAGGGCTGAGTGTTGAGGGTTAGGGTGGAAGGGAGTGAGGGACTTCAGAGTAAGAACTCACCTGCAGTCCTTCTCAGCCAAAGCATGTGAAAGAACAGCTGACATTAGGTAGATGTGGCTTAACACTGTTTTGGAAGTAAGAAAAGTTGGTACGCTTGATTGCCTGGTAGAGGTTTGTATTAGGGTTAGGAAATCCTGTTCAGCCCAGAGAGACTACAGCTAGGACTCAGACGCCATCATATCCTCCTTCCCTTTAGATTTCTTGTTAGGGTTGGCGTTAAGGAACTGAAGGTCTTCAGAGTGGAAATGCAGTTCAAGTCTTGCTTACCAACAAAATTAGCATCACAGTTCAGATCTGTACACTGCTGTGGGCTCTGTTCTTATCTGAAGCTGTATTTTCTGCTAAAATGTTTTTTTGAACTTCAGAGCTGTTTTTCCAATTTCCTTCAAAATGCTGAAGTGTAAATTTGTTGATATCCATAGACATCATTGCATCACACAGAAAGTCAAATATTACTAGAGTGTATTTTTTGGGTTTTTTTTTAATACTCGTAGGTTATATTTATATTACATATGCTTATTTGCATGACGAAAGTCTCTGATCATTACCTATGAATTTCCATGAATCTCATTTCTCTTGGAGCTTTTTACTTACACCCCTGTATAAGCATTTTCCAACCTGCCCTCAGGAATGTTAATATACTGAGGTTTTTGTGAGCTTTGGATTACCTACATCATCTCTATTCCTGTCCTTCAAAAAATTTCTTCCCTACCTCCTTGTTATATACAATGTTCAGGTGATAAAAAATCCAGTTACACACTTCTCATGGTCACTCTGTAGCATACTCCTGTATCTAGTTTTCAAGCTGTCCTTAGAAAGCCAAGGAAATTGCAAGTCCTGAATATTAGCATAACTTCCAGTAGCTCTCAAATCCTTCGCAATTCATAGCTCTTTTTTCTCCGTAATTACTTCCAAAAGCACTTTATTGTTTTTTAAAGAATTCTTTTCTAGACAAGGAGTGTGGTCATTGGAATGTTAAACACTGCCAACAGAAAGTTATTTTTTGTTCTAAGTACAAGGTAGTTATTGTAATGTTTCAGATTCAATCATATAATGCATCTCTGAAAACCTCAATCTTCTGCTAGTGGAAACAGAACAGTATTTCTCTCTGTTTCTGCAGAAATAGGTTGCTTTTAGCAATTGTCTGAGTTTGGTTTGAGTAATAATAATGACATTGCCTCTACTGTTGTTTAAAAACAACACAAAATGATGAACGATGTCACAAATATTCCTGGCAAAACAATGTTGATTTGTTCTTTGCCGTCACCTTTTTAGCCAACAGAATAATGCTAGCAGAGTTTGGACAGTAATGTATTGACCCCTTTCAGGATCATAAAGTGTCCTGTGTTTTACCAAATTCCTTTGCTCTCATTCTTGATTTAAGACATGTTCAACAACCTGTGGTCTCATTTGTGTGCTGTATTCTTCTCACATTGGGTCAGCTCACTGTTAAGAGCTGATGGGCGGCAGTGTTAAGCCTCACAGTTTACAGCCTTCTGGAAGGTCGCACCCTCAGATCATGGATATACAATGCACCAATTGAGAGTTAAACAAGAGTTTCTGTGTTTCCTTGTCAGTTCTGTGCACCTAGTGCCAAATGAAACATTGTTGTCTCTCCAGCATCTGCCCTGAACTCAGTTTGATCCTTGAAACTCAATTTGATCCTTTCCCCTCCCTCCTTTCCTCTTCCCCTAACAACACAGATTTACCAGAAGCTGGAAACCCATCTTACCTCTGGATATAAATTTCCCATTTGGTTTTCTGCAGATGTCCTCAAACGTTCAGCATGGTGTGTCATGCTGCCTGACATTTTTAAAGGGCCTGCAAGGGGAGGTATATTTGAAATTATTTTTAAGGGATTAAAGTTAGCCTCATGCAATGAATGGAGTTCATTTCAACTGATTGCAGTATGCAATCTAACCCATTCATAGAAAACCGTGAACAGGAGATGCACAGTGGATCAGAAACACCATTGCATATCTTCAGCAGCCTAACTGACGGGGTGCCTCTTAGGTCAGCTGGCATCTTTACTTATTTATTAACAGAATCATTTGTTAGGTGCCTGGCCTGTCAATGCCTAGGTCAAGCATATCCACCCCCAACCAGCTGCAGAACTGGACAATTCACAGTAACTCCTTTCAAAACATGATGCTACTCTCTAACTGATCAGCTGATCCCTGTTTCTCAGGTGGCTGCATCTATTCCAGCAGAAATCTCTCAAACAGCTGAAACCCCAGTGAAAGAAGGTGACTTCTGAAAGGGCATAAACAAACCTACAGTGCTAAACTTTCTTTCAGCAGCATTCAAGCAATTTGTAAAGATTGTGGTATATGTGCATCGAAGGAATGGAAGTCAAACTTCATCCTTGAATTGATGCCATGTGAGGCTTTCATACTGTTGTACAAACCCCACAGGCCACCAGCTTGGGGTGAGGATTGCCCTCTGTCCTGGGAGAGGCGTATAGCAGGACTAGTAGGGAAACTAGGCTGGAAGATGCACTTCAGGAGAGTACCTGATGTGCTCAACCCATGGGATCAAAGTTAATCTGAAAGTAAACCTGGATTTTAAAGCCTAGCAAAATAAGGGGTAAAAAAGGATACGGTTACTGTCCGTATATTATCACAGTGGGAAATAAGGTATTAAGCTGAGGGTTATCACTGATGTACACAAAAAGAATATCAACTGTCCATGAATAAATGTTGCTGAAAATTAGAAAAGGTCTGTCCCTGAAAACAGTACTGTTCTGGAAAATTCTGTTAAGAGCTGTTGGAGAGTTTTACTACTCAATTTGTTTTGAAATGGTAAATTCATGGATGGAGAAGTTAGGTATAAATGAAACATTATGTTCATTAATGTCTGAAAATCCCATAAAAATAAATTTTGCTCATTATACTCTAAATTATTTTCAGGCCTAGATGGAAATGAGAAGCAGGGTGTCATCAAGAATGATAAAGAAAATTATTCTGATATTTGGGGTGAATATTATATATACCAAGACTAAGATCTGGATAACTAGTCAGCAACAATGACTGTATGGGCTCTTAAAAGGCTCTGGAGAAAGGTTGGTAAATCCAAAAAATCTAAGCACCAGCCCTCAGAATACCTATCCCACACAAAATGTCTAGTTCTTAAAAATCAAGGCACCAACTATCACTAGTCACTCTTGAAAATGTTAGACAATCCTTTCATCCATCTCTGTTTACACAAGCAGCCAACCAGTCTGTGCATATTTTACCTGCTACCATAATTTGACAGTTCTGTAGGAAGACTGTGAGCCAAATCTCAAATTCAAAGTCAGTCCAGCAGGTAGAAAGCAGAAAGTCATTACTTTTCAATAGTCCTGGATATTTAACTCACTTTTCTGAGAAGTAGGTCAAACACCAAACTCTGTGGTAAACGGATCTTGTCATGTGGAAAAAAATATTTTTTCTGCCTGAAAACTGTGTTAGCAATATTGTGATCCACAATTAATGTTACTCTAGCTAATGATGTTTTCTTGTTTTCTTCTGATTAACCTGTGCTTTTGATGCCCTTCATATAGGTCACCTCAGTTTTCCCATCTGTAGACCATTAGGAACTAAATCCCTGAGCAGCTAGGGCTACAGAAAAAAATAAGAAACTTTTTGTCATCTTTGTGAGGGCAGAGCCAGCTTTAGGCACAAGCAAAGACGGTGATGGCCTAGGGAGCAAGAGGATCTCAGCAATGAACACCCATGACCTTACCTACTTCTTTGCCTATGGCTAAACAATGTGGCTGCAGAGAAAAGAAGGTGTGTGGGGATCTCGGAGAGTTCAAGGGGAAAGTTCCAGCACTGATTCTTAGGATGAACTTTAAAAATGCTAGCAGAAAGGGGAACCAGATAACACAACGTGATAAAATGGTGAACTAAAGCATGCCAAAAATAAACTGCAAAATGAAAAAAAAAAAAAAAAGAAAAAAGATAGACATATGGTTCTGATGTACCCTGCTGCTCTATACATAGTTAGGAACCAGTTTTGGGGAGGCTGTGGGAATGAGGGCTTCCTTAAGCCAGTTTGTCCTTGACAGAAAGTGCAGAGAACTGTAACCAGAGTTGTTCTACCTTTCTGTGAAGGTGCACTGTGAGATGTCATGAGAATAGTGAAGAGGCCTTTTCAATTGTTTGTGGATAACATGACATGTTTTCCATTTTAACCGAGAGAACTGCATACAGATAAAACAGAATATCTGTTTTTACATTTACATGATTATATTTAACATAACTCACAGTGAAAATCTGCAACAATGACAACAAAAGTCTTTGTTTAGTTTTAAAGTATGTGATGAGCAATCTGTGTGTTAAAAATATTTTAGTCTTAATGAACCCATGAAAGGAATGCAGGTATTATGAGACTGGCTGTTCGGCATAGTGATAATGTCTGATTAACACTAGTTTATGGGCCTAGTAGGCAAATTAAAATGCACTGTACTTAGCTGCAAAGTTTACATGAGTCTTCTAGTAATATCACAAATTCCCTAAGTGCTTTGCAATAATATGGCCCAGTTACAGATTCTATAACCTAAATCATGTCTCAGTGATTTAGAAAGTGTTTAAACTATGCATTAAATTAAATACAGAGGAGTTAAAAAGGGAAAGTTCACCACATGCAACCTAATTAATCAGCACCAAATTGATTTTGTACTAATAGTTTGAAATGAGATTTGTTTTCTTGTTTTCCATTTAAATGTTAATTTCTGTCATTTATTAAATACTCCGTATGTATCTGTTTCAGGAGAATGTAATTAATAATTAAGATAATTAACTGAATCAGTTCAGAGATACCTTTCCTTGTATTACATTAAGAAAAACATATAAATCTTTCCTCAGTTTAGTATGCCTAATTGCTGTATGATAAATTCACACAGTATTTTGAAAAAAATCCGGGGTTTGGGAGAAGGGCAAGCTGGGCAGCTATCAGCAGGTAGAATGTTCTTTTTGGTATGGTTGCACCTGTGAAGCTACAGACTTTAGCCGGAACATCTCAGATCACAAAAATTAGGCTAATGCAATGAATTGAATTGATTTCAATTGATTGCAGTATGCAATCCAACCCACTCACAGAAACCCATGAATAAGAATTTAATTTTAAAAGACAGGTGAAGCATTTGCTCAGCTTTGAACAGGGATGATGAAGGTGGTTAAGGGTATTGTAAGCCCTCATAAGCTAGTTAGATATGGTCTAAAACTGGGGGAAAAAAAGAAAACAGAAAAAAAAAAAAAAAAAGAAAATGAACACTGACAATTTAGTAGAGGTTTGCTGCCATACGGCCTGAAACTAATGCATTGCTGTTCTATAACATCAAAATCTATCCAGAATATCTTCAGAGAGCTGTAGTAATAAGCAGGGAAATTAAAAAAAAAAATATGGCATCACAAGTTGTATAGATCTTAACCAGCAATTGAATTCAAGAAGGCAAATGTTTTCTAATGAGTACTGCATCTTACTCTTCAAAGACCAGTGATTATCTTGCAGTGTTATTTCTCAAGTCGAGTTCACTTTGATGTTAAAACATGTTTGCTGTACATATCTACATGTATATCTAGGGGATTTTTTTTAATCTATCTTGCTTTTTCTGATGAAGGCTCTTAAAACTCTAGGAAATTAGAGGTGTGCTCTGGCTTCCCTTGCACAGGGGTGAGATGGGAGAGATAGAGGAAGAAAATTTATTTCTTCTTTTTTTCACATTGAGCAGCTCCACAGGGATAGAGGTTTTAAGAACCAGGTAGAGGATTTATTAACACATTATACACAGCTAAATCACAAATTGGATGCAGTAGCCTGGCACAAACACATGTAAGTCCATGTGAGATGTGAGTTTAGTGTAACCAAAAAGAAAGTGCTAGGGCACTCTCTTACCTGTCAAAGTGAAGACTACTTCTTATACCCCGGAATTCCTCAAAACACACATGGAAATGTTCTGTCTCTGTTGTCTGTTGTTGAAGGCTGATGGTATCCAGCTTATGAAGAGTAACTAACCCAAACTAAGCCATGAGACAGGCTACATGTCAAGAGTGCACCTTTAAGCAGTAGAACTCAGGGGCTGGATATGCTGTATTGCTACAAATAGCAGTAACTGATGTGTGGGGGCAGTACGTGTTCGTGTGACGTGGGTTTTAGAATCTGGGTTTTTTTTGGTTCTTGCATCCATGAAACCAAAGATCAAGAAATGGAAACAAAACAGATGCACAAACAGTACATGTTCTGTTTGTTTGTTTGTTCTTCAGGAAAATAAAGGAAAGTTTGGAGTGCTTTCCTGTTAAACTCAATAACTTGATCCACATGTTTGCACAGATGTCAGTGACAGGCTTTGCAAAGCCTCCAGCTCCAGAGTCTGTCCCTCAAGAATGGATGATGCTGGACGGAGAGAAGTCTATCGCAAGAGCCACCATTCTGGGATTCAACAAAAAGACTGACTCTGTATGTATTATGTTCTTTGCTTGCCCTCATTTGCCTTGATCTTTAATGACTCTTCTGTGAGCTTATATACTCTGCCTCCTCCTTTATAGAAGATGTGCTTGTGCCACATTAAAAGGATCAGAGGATGAACAGCAGTGCCATAAGCAATGAACTGCCAGAGAGAAAGAACACCAGGCAGACAGCTATTAGCAGAGAGCCATTAAGGAAACAGTTCATGCCCTATAGTGAAAAATAAATCAAGAGCTAATTAAAGCATCCAGAAGGAAAGCATGGCGCAAAATTAGGAAGCCTAATAGAAATCGGAGGCTGTTGTATGATGCTTTAATGGTGCACTATTAGTTTTCACACATTGCAGTGATCTTTCAGTATTTGAGTTGCATGCTATCCAGGCACAAAACTTCCTGTGCAGCAAAGACTCTAAATTACAAACCGAATTCTCTGGCACTTGGCACTGCATTAAAGAAAGGTTTTTCTTTGTTAAAATCATGTTATATTTTCACTTGTACATATTTTTTTTTTTATGTGCCTCTCTGACAATTTTCTTCCTCTCCCTTTTCCTCAATACAGCTATATTTGGTCCAGGTGGTGCAAACCTGCAATGTGGTCACTTTCGTGGAAAGATCATTTGACCAGTTCTCAAAACTTCACAGCCATCTCCAGAAGCAATTTCCATCACATGCCCTCCCAGAGTAAGGCAGCATATTAGCAAATGTGATACTGCTGTTAAATGGTTCTCTCTGTGCACAGATAAGAATGTGAGAAAATGTACAGCAGACATATTTTTAGAAACACAAAGGCAATGTGACATATTCTATCAAGCCTTCTATTCAGCCCCAGAAGTAACTGAATCACAGACTATTGTGACAGTATAACTTTTATATATATTATTGTTCCTTTTTTAATGGGAGGAGAAGGGGGGAACAGCTTGAGCCTGACACATATTCCTGAAATCAAAAGGTAAGTGGTATTGACTTCATTAAAAGTACAATAGGGCCTTTAATAGTTTTTGTTTTCTGCATGATACTGATCAAATCTTGTAGCACAATCCACATAGTAAAGCAATATAGGAATGTTCACACTGGGTCAGAACAGAAACAAGCCAATCTCTGACACTGGCAGGCATGATAAACCTTCTTACATAAAGATGCACATACTGCCCAGATAAGAAATATGCAATAATCTTATGTACTATCCTGGCCCCAAAACCCAACATTTTGTGCCTTGCATCATTCAGTTTAATGTCTCTTGAAAAATATGCTATCATTATTTGCAATAATTCTGAATATTAATTATAATCCACGTGTATGCCTATTCCTGCTTTTCATATTCTGAATCTTATTTCTTCACAGTTTTCTGGGACAGTGAATCCCATGGTTTATTTCTGTGTTATATAAAACAGCTTTGCCTTATGTAATGATTTTCAATGGCTTTTGTAATAAATATCATATATATTATACTGCATACGCCATTGAGAACAAAGTAGTTGTCTCTTACAGTCATGCTAATTACCCTGATGCAAGCCCCTTTTCAAGCTCAGTCTACATTTAAACATAAAGCTGGCCAAAAAAGACGAGTGGTTTATTTGAACAAAGCTGAGTATCAAGTTATATGCTTGAAAAATAGTAAGGTCTTTGAGGTTTGACCTGAAGTAAGTAGCTGCAAACAATGTGGTTTTGACTTAAAAAATAAAGTCCACAAATTCCAGACCCAAATTTTGTGTTCCCCAAGCTTGAGAGAGGCATTCATTTAAACAGCTTTAAGTTACTTAATTCTAGAGAATCTTTCTCCTATCTGAAGGGATTTTCATTGACTCCAGTCTGACTTCTTATGACTGGCTCACATGAACTGATTTGCAGCAGTTGGTGAGAATCAGAATTTCACTAAACACTTAAAGTGTTTGAATCACGGTTTTGATTTGGAGATATTTGCATGCAAGCTATTAGGTTGTAAAATAAAATATTTAACAAGTACCTATTTATGATTTTTTTCCTGTGGTAAGCAGAGGCCTTTGAAGGAAAATATATTTCTTTTTAGAAACACATAGACCTCAGAAACCCTGTAGTGAATTTCAAAAATAGTACTAGCCATTTTTCAGATAAATCTACCTTTAATAAAATCCTTCACAACATTTTCACTGCAAAAGAGTTCCAGAATTCACAGAGAGTTAATCTGCATATATTGAGGCTGTGTCTAAGAGGTGCAGAGCTTTATTGTCATAATTCAATCCCAGCAGTAACCTGTCAGTGTATGATCTTTCCCCAAGACTGTGTTGAAGTAATTCATTTTATGATGTTTCTTTATATGTCTGTTCTTTAACGTTAAAGTTTTGGGTTTTTTTCTAACAGAACTTCATCAGCTTGAGGCTTTTCATGTGTTCCAGATTTTATTCTAATAATAAAAACCTAATTATTTCTTTATAGGAAGTTATCACTGAAACTGCCATACCATATCAGACCATTAGCCTGTCTGTGTTACAAAGTTGATGCCAGGTGCTTCAAAGGAAGGAAAAAGCCTTGTTCCATAATATAACCACAAAATCAGTTTGAAAATATGTGATTTAAAAGTAAAATGTCTAATATTACTAGAATAATTGGAAATGTTAACAGAAAGGACTTGGTTACTGCTTTATATTGATTCATGAAATTGTATATATTCTTGTCTCATTAGGAAGAAATTATGCAATATGAGTCTACTTCATACAAGTGCTAAATACTGGCTATATTTCAAGAAAGTAATGGCAAAATCTCAGAGTTCTCAGCATCTGAAATTTTGCTATTGATATCTAAACATTCAGCCCATACTTATAAGTCAAAGCATAGCTGCTCCAAGCAAGCCCTTGCACTCTAGCACCTTCCCTTTTATTTGGTTTCAGACAGAGTGTTAATTGTGTTTAATTATTGGGTTTTAAAAGGACAAAAATCTTTTGATTCAACAAGGCATTTAAGTGACATAATATATATGCAGATTGCTCTTGAAGCTAGTAAGTAGGAAATGGAATCTGGTATGCAGGATGTCTGCGCGTGGCGCAAGTTTGTATTTTTCTGATATACTTAAGGTAGATGCAAAGCTCAAAATGAGCTTGGGAAGTTAACCTTTTCTGACACAAGTGTGTTCACAAGTACGAAGTCAGTTTCAGCCATAGGTGCAATTCAGCTAAAGCGTGAAGATCATTTAAAGAACTGTTCAGCACCACCACAAGGTTTGTGTTGTCCTTCCCTGCAGCAGAGTTACTGGTGCTAACACTCAGCAGTTTCTCTGTCCTCTGTTTGGCCACTGGTCTTAGGATGTATCTTCTGAGGGCCTACATTTTACAGCCAGAGTCCTCTCTTTGTGTTATGCAGTCTAATTAATTTTAAGCTGCTTCCAAACAGATCCTCCCTACCATCTATTGAAAGAAGTCCTTTTTGAGCCCCAGAGGAACCCAGAACACTTACAGTCCATCTATGTGTGCCAAATGACCTGGGCTCTATTTTTATCTCTGGAGCTCATATGTGTCATGATCCTGGGTCATATCATCTCCCCTGCCTCATTATGTGTCCTGCCACTGCAGTTTCATAAGGCAAGAATTGCCTCTTACTATTCATTTGTACAGTGCCTGAGCCCTGAGATCTTACAGTGCTATAGGCAAAAATAATCAGAAGGTCATACATACATACAATATGCTGCTATCATCCTGGTCCCTTGCTGTTTTAATTGCAGACTAAATTGTACCAGTGCTGAATTCTTCCCCACAGTATTACACAGCCGCCTTTCAAAAGACCAGCCAAGTGTCTCTTTTCAGTGTATTGCACTGCTAGATGGCTCTTTATTCATTTCTCTGAAGCCTTCATAGATCTCTTGAGATCTAGTGGACAAACAAGGTTGTACGAGAAAAAAAAGGTTTGTAGGCAAGACACAGTTAACTATTAATGATGGTGTTGTAATACAAAACACAATCAGATCAAAACTTCTACCTTTCTAGATCACATAGATTAGAGGACATAAGGCGTAATATTAATTATGATTCCAAATATTAGCAATCCATATCACAAAACCATTACATGCAATTTAGCACAGATAGCTTTTCTAATGCTGCTTCACCCTGAGAGATAAATAGTCCTTGTCAGGGCAAGGTTAATATAAATTGATTATGTATATTGTTAAAAATCTAACCTTTTGACTGATCTAATGTGCGTTGTCTCTAAAATGCAAAGATGATTCAAGAAAAACATTATGTGGGGTTTTGACATTTTCAATCACCACAACATTTGAAAATTTACATAAGGCAGCTCTATGCATGTGTGGTTTATTTACTATACTGAAATTAAATTCATCTTAATAAAAATTCAGCAAGAACGTTACTATTATTATTGTTATTGCTTTTTGGGGAATTGATATTGTTATTATGACCATCATTTGTTTTCATATATTACTTTTATTTTGCTAGTGCCTGAAATTACATAGGGGATCAGGGGCCTGCTCTGAAAAACTTAAATAGCTCTAAATACAGTCTAAATAGCTGAGGTAAAAAAGCAAGCAATTATATATTCATAAAATGTTACATTGTTTTTTAAGCTTTTGATATTCAGTATTCTGTGGTAAGAGTTTGAATAGCATGAGCCCTGGGCTGAGATCAGGGATCTGTTGTGCTCTGCACAGCGCAAAGCGTGGGGAGGCTAATGTTCTCCTGGGAGCATAAAGGACCATTTTTTTTAGATGTATTTAGATACCACAAAGTGCAAGTAAGTCTCCTTTAGTGTTTTTTTTTTAATTATGTTTTTAAGTATTTAGACAGGAAAAGAGTATAATATGAAACAGAATATCAGCACATTATCAGAGGAACTAGAGTCAGAAGGGTAAACAGTCTTCTGGACACTGTTCCCCTACCTTCCCCTACCTACAAAACCTTTTAGAAAGTGTTAACTTTCTTCTATTAAGTAAAGCTGGAAATATTTTCATCAAATACAGTACAAGAGTTATATTTACGAATATTCTTCTTTTGCAGGTTTCCCCACTCATGGCATTTACCTTTGACAGATCTTGAACATAAGAGAGTGAAGGATTTGAATGTCTATCTAAAGCAACTATTAAGTGGATCGAGGAAACTGGCTAATGTGAGCACTTCCAGTATTTATTTTATTTGCATATGACTTTTAGTAGCATTGTACCAAAAAATCCATTCTTTCCATGGCCTCATTTGAAAAAAAAAACAAAAACCAACCAACCACACACACAAAAAAAAAAAAAAAAACCAAACCAAAAAAACCCAGAACATAAATGACACATCTTTTGATGCAGACTTTTTGAGATGGATCCATTGCAGCATTAATCAGAACTTAAGAAAAAGACAATGAATGACTGAAAAATAGTTTATTAGACCTGGCAGGGCATTTTTTTTAAAAAAAATTCTCTTCCTTTGCTGCCATCCAAAAGCAGTGATTCACTGAATTTTTGACAGTAAGGAGTAGGTTCTAAGGAATGTAATGTCTAAAAAAGCAATAAGTTTTGAAATATTGAAAAGTCTGATTTTGACAGTTTTTAAATGAAAAGTTCCAGTCTTTCAGCCCAGAAATACTTTTGATTTCAAAGTTTAGTTAACAAGTAGAAGAAATTGTTTTGCAAATGTAAGATCGAAACCAGACTGTTTCAATATTACCAGAACAATACATTGTATCCATTAAAATTGATGGTTTCTCATTTTTTATTCATAATTGTTTCCTGAGATTTGATGTTTTCCTCCTGTTTCAAAATGGAAAGTTGAAGTGGTAACAAACGCCGGCTCCATGCTCTGGCCCAGGACAGCCTTAGCACCGCAGCATTGTAAAAACCCGGGCCAAGGACAGCTAACGGGCCCCGTGCTCCCCAGGAGGATGCTAAATTATTACCCTGCTTCACTTTGGGAGTTGAATGGTTAATTGCTGACAGTGACACCAGGGTCTGAGAGAAAGAACCATCTTCCAGCAACCAGCTTTTGTCAGGAAAGCTGTCAGACAGGCAGGAAAAACCAATGTTTTACATTGTATCCTAGTAGAGGCCAGTAAATTCAAGGGCACCAAGGCAAGAGCGTGTGCGTTGACCCTGCTGTCCGCTGTTGGCGTGTTCTCCAGCAGAGCCTGGGCCTCAGCCAGGTGAGCCACGCCAGGTCCCCTCAGGGCCAGAGTGCAAACCAGGGCTGCTCTGGTTTAATAACGTAGATGGCCTAGGATGTAAAAAAAGGGTACGAAAGGCTGTTGTTTTCTCCAAAATTTTAAATATCTTGCTGGTGGATAAAAATGTTTGCTGCCCAACTATATGACTTTCCCAGCTGTGACTGTGTAATGGAGATTAAAGAAGAAATTGTCTATACATAAAACAGGAGATTTCTTATTGATCTGATTCTAACTTCTGTGCCCCGAGTTGAAATTGAGAAGATTTCTGAAGAGGATAAATAATATCTGTTTCACAGACTTAGACTTGATTTTGTATGGACAGATGACTTGGGCGCTTGGCTGCCTTGGCTGACCTTGCCAAATAAACTGCACTTGTTTGGGTTAATTGTTGTGCAATTTCTGCCACTCACAGTAGGGTCATGAGTTTATTTTAAATTAGCACTTTTTGGTCACAGTTGAGGAAAAATTGATATAAGCCAGTGACCTAGAAATGAAGAGCTCTGTATCTTCTGCTGTTCTCTGGGCTGCCGTAAGGTACATGGATTTTCAATTTGAGCCAAGCACTGCTGTATAGAAGCCTAATCTGTGGTTGAAAAATTAGACTGCTTAAAGCCCTGGGATAGTAATAAAAACATTTCCCAGTCACATGCAGAAGCTCTTTTCTCCCTCCAGCTGCATGGTCTGTGCATGGGCTACTAACCATCCAGAGCATGCTGCCTTGCACTGGCCTTCCTGAGGTCTTTCCTCCTCTCTTTATGGCCCTACAGCATGCACCCATGGAGCTGGGCAAGTTCTCCCAGCATGTTGCTTCTGGGACACAACCATGAATAGGATATTTAGAGGGAACTGTGGTCAGGTCTGGCTGGGAAGTGGCTCTGAGCCAGCCCAGTGGGCTATTCAGACATGCTGGACTATGCAGTTCCTGAAAACTGTTCCAGTCTGGTATAGCCTATAGCAGAACCATCAGGAGAAGAAAAGTTTTGTGCCTAAGGGGGCTGCACAGCTACTGGTGTTCTTACTTGGAGGGCAAGATAATAAATGCAGTAATGAGCAGATTGTTTCAATCTGTAAAGTGCTATTGCGTGCAGGAAATCTTTCTGCTTACCACCATGCAACTAACCTGCAATTCTAGATAATAACCTTCAAAGTTATTGATACTCTATAAACATTGAAACATTATTTTTACTTCAATATGCTTCTCCTGCTGGGAGATGTGAGAAACTGAGAAAAAACTGATGTGTTCTGACCCACTTAGAACAAGGAGACCAGCCAGTGGGTAATTTCTGTTGTATTCCCAGCTGAAGGCTTCTTTTTCACTTTTTCCTTTGGTATGACTCTTTTAAAAGTGTCATCATGTCTTCTTGGTTTTAGTCTGAGCGGAAAGACAAGCTAGGAGGCTTTCTTGGTAAAAATAAATACAATTATTTTGTCTTTCTTCATGTCCTGGGCAACTTTGCAGTCAAATTTGTCCTTTTTCTCAAATTGCTAAGGAACCTGACCAAAACCATTTAGTGAGTTGTCTGTTCTCAAGCATTACCAAACCATCATAATAGTAAAACTATGTAGGAATAAATAATTAATTCAGAAATCTGTGGAGAAATCTTGTAAGAGCAGCTGCCTCTAGAACAGGTTTGCCTTCACTTTCTTGACACAGTCATTTCTTTCTGATTAATTATACCTGTACGGTATCATTGCTGTATTGTAGCTGTAGGGTATGCTGGAGTATTCTCTGAGATGGAGAGAAGGGACGTTGTTTTGTTATAAAATACCCTTGCTATTACTGTAAACACATTACCCTGATTTACTAGACAGCATGTCAGCTCTGAAAAGTTTAGTCCAGTCCACACAGGAATGACTATATGCTTGATTCTACCAAATAAGTAATTAAACACCCTTGAAATAAAGAAAAAATTGGATTATACTAAAATTCTTTCCTCAGTCATGTCTTAAGTGCATGCTTTTTTAGTCCAGACTAAGTTCTGATTATGAAAATTGTTTTGTAATTAAGAGTAGGTCAGAATGTCACTGATCTTTTCTGCTAAATGGTTTGAACGAAGGAGAGGTGGAAAATAGTTGCCTTCTCATTTACACTGTAGCTCAAATGGAATTAAATGTTTCATTTAACCCTTCTTTAAAGACTAGAAACTTCAAGCCACCATTCTCTATCTCTGAATTTTAGTGTCAGATCCAATAAATGCAGAAACTTCAGCTGATGGAGGTATTTGCTACTGGGCCAGTTTAAATGCTTAACTGTGCTTGTGCCTGTCCCTATTCAAAGCGGTTTTAAAAGTCTGTAGTTTAGTTTGAGGATAAACTTAATACATTTACTTCCTCTTAGACTTCATTGAAGAGGTGCCTAGAATAGGAGTGCTTTCCCTAAATTCAGAGTAACACTGAATTATAAATAACTATACCACCAGACTATATACATGAACAACAAGTTATATTCATTGCACTAATCACTAAAATGCAAAAGTTTATGCACTTCATTGTCATATTGAGTCATTTAGGGCAGGATCAAAAGCAAGCTTAGCACCTTTTTTAATTTCATTCTACTCCAATATATATGGCAACACCATAAGAATACTTAGTTTTGTGCAAAGTTGCACCATTGCTGACTGGCTCATCAGCTGCATGTGTTGAAATACCTGGGTCTTCTAGATCAGCAAGGTGACATACTCAACGATGTTTAGACTCCTGGAGCTTTGCTTCATTAAATGGCAGAACAAGCAAGTGCTGCCACCAAGAGTGAAGCATCAAAAAACAGTAAATTGAAGGTTGGTAACATGGAGGAGGACAAAAATATACATTATCAAAGTATAAATCAAATCTGTGACAAAAGGAAGCTGCTGCTAACCACTTTTATATTTTTCTCTATTTCACTCTTAACTCCAGCTAAGTGATGGCCCAAGTGGAGATTGCAGCCCAAACTTATCATACATATCATAATATGTCATATAAATTAGGGCTGTCCTAGTGGCTTGTAATTTTAGTGCTGTATTGTAGGAGGGTTGTACACTCCTTGGGGACACAAAAGCAAGGTAAGGCTCCATTAATTTAGTCTTTTCTTGGCCCTGGTGTCAAACAGTAATCACAAACCTGAATGTCTTCATGCTTATCTTGAAAACACAACTTGCACCTGGCTTGGCCATTACAAGTGAAAAATCTAAAACTGAATCTAAAGCAATGTTTTATATAGCAACTACATGTGTTTGGTACCATCAACCAGTAACATTCTATAGATATTCTTCCTAACTCTCATAATTTAAAAGAAGTGGCATTTCATTTGTGGATATTGTATTGGTAACACAGCTGAGACACTAAATGTGCATACTGGCCTTGCAAAACTACGTAGCCTTTAATAAACATGTTATTTGTCCCGCATCTTTCACATAGATTGATTTTGTGTTCAAGTTCAGTGGGCTTAGATGTTTGAGGGTGTTTGTTTATCATGGGGAGAGGGGTGGCAAAGATTAGAGCAAGTGCAGGTAGGTGCACAGTAGGCTAATCAGTAAAAAGATATGAGGTATATTGGGGTTTGACTCTATAGAAATTTTCTAAATATCCAAATTAACTAAGGACTTTGGGGCCAAAGATAGACCTAGTGCAAGCTGGTAAGCAAACAGCAACAGCATATGGATAGGTTCTATAAACAGTGACTTATAGGCTGTGTAAAAGGGCTTTAAAGAGGATGTAAATGGAAGTGATTGTAAATTACATTCACTCCTTTTCAAGCATACAGTGAAAACCAGGACCACAGTGTTGTTCTAGAGTGACTAATGTTTTACACTATAAAATTAAGCAAGTTTGATAAGAGCTTCCCATATTTCATTTCTATTTTATTCACTGGCACTACCTGAGATTTGCAGAGATGAGAAAATAACTTCCACAGTACCCATATAGAGGTACATAACACAGTGGTATAGAGTGCACCCAAGGTATGTGGGTCCCTTAAACTCCTACCAGTCCCATACTCCAGCAGCAAGGCATCCAGCAGAGCCAAAATGGGGAGGGTTCAAAGTCTCTCTATTTTCTGCTGTCCTTTCCTGAAGTTATAATAGCCGCAGCAAGGTCAGCTTTTTCTGGTTTCTTTCTTTCCTGCTGATTCTCCATCCTGTTAAAGTATAACAGGTGCATGGGTGTTCTCTGACCCCAAATCTACCCTAACACAGCTGAAAAGAAAGCTGAAAGCAAAGGAGAGGTTGCTTTTCTTTGTAACAAAATTAAATGCAGCTTGAAATCAGGCTGTGTTTCACTAAGAGCAGAGTACTCTTGTAGTTAGTCTCTTGATGGAGAGCAGCAGCCAAATTCTATCATTCTACAGTAGTGCAGGGCTGTGCCAGCTCCCCCGATGTCAATGAAATTGCTTATTTCAGTTGTGTCCTAGGGTAAGTGAAGGTGGAATTTGTCCCTTTTTAGTTTAATGGCTGAAAAACACCATGGGTGAGTTCCAGCCAGACCAACACTGGTGCACCTGTACATACCTGGCTGCTTCCCAATAGGCTAACATTATCGAGTGACCTGGGAAAATAGCAACATTACTTACTAAAGATTGTTGCCTTATTAGGTAAGAATGGTTAGACAAATGACAAGAGGCTTTCCTAAAAATTCCTAAATGCGCATTATTTTAGGGAATTTTCATTTACTGATTTAAAGGGAAGAATTCCATGAGGAAAAAAAGGGTAAGTGAGTGCTTATGGTCATCCTCATGCCTATCTGCCAAGACTGTCACAAGGTCTCTAGGATTCCCACCTATGGTCATATCTTGTTTACAAGTGGACTCTATCCATCTAAATACAGTGTGCTTTTCATCATACATATGTTCCAAGCTCTGATGTGCCTGTAATTTAGCAGTGTAATTAGATGTATACTTAGATATAAGCATACACTTCAGTCCCATTGACTGGGGTTCAATTGATTGAATTCCATCGATTTAGGAATCACCTAAAAGTACAGCATGTGCTTTGGTGGTCTGCTGACGAAGAGTGAACTTAAGAGGGTACTTACACATTTTGCTGGTGAAAATCTAGACAGTGGACTCCTGAAGCAGGCAGATTAAAAGAGTTCAGGGAGAAATTACTGAATTATAGATAAGAGTGTGCAAAATGCTTATTGCCACAAACACATAGGAGAACTCCGCCATTGCCTTTGAAGCACTTTGACCAGGATAGTCTGCTACATCTGCCCCTGCAACCCATTTGCCAACACTGGCCTTGCTGCTTCCCCACATACTTCAGTACCTGTTAAGTACAATGGACACACAGACAGAGCAAGCTTTAAAATCAGTGCTGTGGCATCAGCAGTGTACACACCTGTCATGTTCATGCCTGACTTAGGATCTGGGCAAATTCCATTTCTGTACTTAAATGAAATATCTGGGTTTTGTCAGTGTTGTCTCCTTTAGAAATGAGAATTTGGAACTATCACCTAAAACAATCCTTGCACTTCTGCTTACAAACCTCTCTGTTCATATATTTCAATTTATTGCTGAAAGAGTAAGTGGAGAGGAAGCAGAAAACCAGATTGCTACATGTGGAATTTTTTCCCTTTCAAGCCATTTAGTGTATCCTTCCTTCCACCTCCTGCCCACTTCTCTCAAGATCTTTGGACTTAAAGGGCTATTTAAGTTTCTGTGCTTATTTTCATGCTGTCAAATAAAGGCTGAGCTGCCGAAAATATACTCTTTCAGCCCCTGAGATTTCCCACACTTGGGACTTTTGCTGAAAGAGCAAATGGAGGTCCCATAGGGAATAACGTGGTTGTTTAAAGCTACTGGAAGCTAGAGCAGGTGTATGCTGTTTCCCCCGTAAGCTATCTACGTGAGATGAGAGAATACTTAGTCATGCTCAGAAGAGACAGGTATATTGGCAGTCCACTGCTAATAACTAAAGGATTTGTCATTTATTTCAAAGAAAACAATTCTGTTGGTTTATCCTTTTATTTCCCCTCTGTTTTTTTTTTCAAAGAAATTATCAGTGTGGGAGGAAAAGCTCCAAACAGTAGAATGAAAAGTAAAAGGCAACTGCTAAAATAAATCCAGATTGCTAAATCTTATCTCTATGCTGAACATACACATCTTGTTCCTCTTGTCTGCTGTAACCACATATTAACTCCTCACTAGCTGTGCTTGTCACTAAATGCTTCCTTCTCTTTTTTCCTTGCACAAATCATGCCACATCTTGTCTAATTGAAATAAGACAAATGTTACATGAAGTACATCTTGCTGATAAGAGACACATTATTTTCCACAGCCTGGAAAAAAACAATGGTGACATTTTAATGCTAGAATCTGAAAAGTCTCTTGTTCTACTCATTCATTACAGTGTCAGTCCAAGTAATGTTAGTATGAATGTAGCAATTCTAACCATCTTAATGAATGGCCGTTCTGAAATACGACTGTATGAAAAAAGCTAACAAAATGCAATTACTGTCCACCTTTGATTCAGAATCATATGAGTCTATTTCAGAATTCACATTTTTTATTGCCTTGCACAATACTCAAATCTGGGGATTTGGTTTATTGTTTAATTCTCTACAGCTGAATGTAACTACCTGTTATATATGTTCACTAGAGCAGTACAGATCAGTACATAAAAATAGAAGTTATAGTGCAGTATATAATGTGGATTACTCTTTTAAACAGGATGGCAAAATATGATCATCTCTTTCACTCCCCATTGGTTTCTGGTAGGAGTTAAGTCTGTATGGAGCTTTTCAGTGTGAGTGTCCATTAAGCTGCCCTGTGAGGGAGGTATGCACAGTATCTAAGCCTCAGGGAGGCAGGAGCACGTTAGGTCAGAAGCCTGAGGTCAGTACAGTGCCAAGGGCAAATTTCATGCTGACTACACAACACATAGTAAAGATGTCCTCCTGCATTTGTTTCACTGATGGGCTGCTCTGTAAATGTTGTTGCAACTGCAAATACATATCCTGAGCCACTGGAGACGAAGGAAGAATGCAAATCTGTGGCTTACATTGCTGTTTGGAAGTGTGTTGACAGAAAGGGGCCAGGTAGGCACAAATGCAGCATCCCTGAGCCAGTGGTAAGGAGCACCATCATCTTCCCTCTGCCTGAGAAGAAATCATTCCCTGGGGTCCTTGCCCATGATCAGAGGGGAAAGGCTCCTCTCTACTGCTAACTCTAATATATACTGTAGAAACCTACCAGCACTCTGCTTGGAGGGGAATAATTTCAGGAACAGAGCACAACATATGATATTCCCTAAAATACTTCTATTTTCTTCTAGAATAAGCTTGTACTCAGCTTCTTCCTGAATTGGTCCAAAGATACCTTGGCAGAAGATTCATCATCTGTGACCTTAGGTATGTGGATTACCAATCTGATTTCTTTTCTGAAAAGTTTTTATTTAATAATACTAAATATATAATGCAAAGGTAAGTCTAAAGTGTTTAGGTGGCTTGCTTTTTTTTTTTTGGAAGACATAAAGTTACCAACAAATAATTCCTGATTTCTCAATGCCTCTGAAAATGTGTTCCTAGTGTGACTTGTAGCTTTCTTTCACTTTGACATATTGTCCTCTGTCTTGCTTCATTTATTTTTTAATAAACATACCTATATGCAAAGTAAAAGTTTATTTATACAAACTGTGGCAGGTTTCTTGTTTTACAAAAAATCTTTCAAGAAGAATCTGGAAGAAAGGATCTGAGTCAGCACAATGTGTGCTTGGACAGGTGAAGAAAATCAGGGATGACTTCTAAAGTCATTTTCACGATGAGTGGAGCAGGTAAATAACAGAACGCTATGGTAATGCCTAGGCATACATTATTAATGATAGTGGTAATTCACTTCTTACTAAATGAGATTCTGCACTGTTCCCTTAGCCTATCTAAATACTTAACCCATTTCCTTCTTTTGTTCAGCACCTAATTTAACCTAATCTCTGGCATTACAGCATTAAGAGCCAAAGCATAAACCGTAAAATGTAAACTGTGAATGTTTATTGTTGTTTTCCACTGTGCTAGTTCTGCATGGAAAATAATCTTCTATAGTCAGGTTTTAGGCAAAATAAAGTCACATAAAGAAGCCTGCACCTGCACTCTGCACCACAGCAGTTCAGCTGGTTGTTATGTGCTTCATAGGATAAAATAGTTTCCAAGATCACCAGTTATCCATATTTCAGAAAGGAGTGTGACTATCTCTGTATATTCAGTTTGCATGTCCATTAAGTTAATTTAATCCATCTGCAGACAAGGGCTTCATTATCTCTTTTGCTGGGACCATCTTATTTTTTTTTTAATCCATCAGAACAAAATAAATCCCATTCTGGCTTCTCAGCCTTTGGAAGATTCCCCCTGTGTAGAGTTTATTTGATTAGGGCGTGCCATTATCATATTAAATCCATTATGACTATTGGAAATTACTAATGGTTGCTCTAACTTTTGCAAAGGAACGAGGAGATAATGCAAAGATGTCCTAGGTGTAAGGAATATACAAGGCTAAATCTTGTCACAGAAAATCCAAACCAAAGTACAAATGTAACACGTAGTCTGGGCCCATGGGCTCTCTAACCAGAGATGTAGACGTGTGAGAGTGAACTGAGGCATAAAGGAGTTAAAGTCCCAGGTCTTTAGAAGGATTTTGACATTTCACTAATATTTAGGTGCCTAATTATCACAGAGAATCTGGGTGCAAAAGTCTCATGTAAAAGCATGAACTGAGTCTGTAATAAAGTTGAGAAATACATTACAACCTCATAATTCTTACGGTGGTGTCCTAGGCTGATATGGTCTGAAGGGTAAGCTTTTATTTTTGTTGTCAATGGCATCAAAATCAGAGAAGAGAATAAAGAAACAGAGGTAAGAATATGTTCAGCAGGTGCTCGCTAAAAGCTACGTGACAGGTAACCCAATATGCTGCTTCACTTTACAGTTGGTGGAGGTGAAGGTCACAACCTGGTTGGGGGACATTAATGTGCCTCTGGCCCCAAGCAGTGTGGTTACAGAAGGATTGTTTTTCTGTGCTCAGGAACTCTACCTTTTAATGTTTGGACACTTCAGTTCTAGACTCCAGGCAAAACTTCTGTTTAACACAGGAGAAAACAAACAAACCAACAAACAAAAAACCTACCTCCCTTTGGCCTAGAAAACAAATTGCTATCATTTATTTTTAGAATACCAGTAGCACACGTGGTCCAAATCAGGATCCAGTGGGTAAAAACAGAGAACAAGAATAATGGGCTGCGTTGCTCTGGGTATGGCACTGCTTCTGGTCAGAGAGGAAGGGAATGCACCTGGCTGACCATCGATTGCAGTGAACTGTGGAAGTAGGTCAGCTTAGTTGTAAACGAGCTAGCTCAGCTATTGGAGGAAGACCAGACATGCATGTGCTAATTACCCACCTGAAAAATTATTTTCATATAAGTTAGTTTTAGCTTCACCCCTTGTTGTTGGAGTTAGGCTGCTGCCGTACCCATGCTAGCTCACATAGAATTTTGTTGCATGGCATGCTGCAACCTGTTATCATCCATTCTGTGAAAAGGAGAAGACGCAAGTCCAGCTAAGGCAGGAGGTGGCTGATCATGCCAAGCTGCCAGATAGCAAACAAGGATTTGCTGGGAAGAGCACAGTAGCCCTGGAGGCTCTTGTTTGCTGAGGGTCCCCTGAAACACTCTTGGTTTGAAAGTAAGCCCTGTAGTAATGCCATGGTCAGTCTGGGGCAGGAATTAACTTCACTGAGCCTGCAGGAGAGAGACAATGTTCACGAAAAGAAGACATCCTGCCCCCACAGCTTTCATTGCTTTATGAGCTTATAAGGGCCTTAGGTTTTGCTTGTTTTGAAGAAAAACACAGATTTAATATGGGCTGTAGCTTTCCGTGAATCTGGTGATTTCTCTCTCAGACTTTACACAAGCAAATCATCTGTCTCTTAGTTAGGATCAATATAAAATAAAATGAATGCCCAGTAGAAGCAGGTTATGAATTTTGATCAAGATAGCATCTTCCTCTTACACTGCTTTAATTTATAAATGTTATAGGTAATTACTCTTACTAAAGTAAAATAAAAATTAAAATTTATGAATTTGTGCTGTGCTCCTAGCAATGAAGAGATTAAAAATCAGTGCTAAATTTACTTTGACATGAATACTGATTCAGTACTCCCAGTGGGGTGAATTTTGAATTATACTGAATATTGTCAGCATTTCATTATACCAAGCTTACTACAAGGGAGTGAGAGAAGATATCAGGAATGATTTCAGAGACAGCCTTTTAAAAAAGGAAGGAAGAAAATCTGTCAAAAACATTTTTATGTCAGTCTTGGTTTTCTTTTTTTTTTTTTTTGAGTTTATATCTCCTGAAAATATTAATAATTGCCTGTTTTGCTGAAGTTAGGAAACCCTGAAGTCTTTGCTATTGGTTACAGCAGTGCACAACTCTGGTCCAGTTCTGACATGTCTGATTAGGACTCCATGCATTCCTATGGGCTTCTGTCCATTTAGCATAGTAGAGAAACTGGCTCTGTGCCTTTCTAAGGGAAGTTTCAAGCTTTCCAAAAAGGCTCTCATACAGTGTCACAGCACTCTCTAAACTAGTCGGCTGCAACAAGGTCTTTTACCATCTCATACCAGCATACTCTTCATGCCAGTCCCTCTGCTGCCTTCTCCTAGTCTCTCCTCATCCAGCACACGCTTCTTTCTCAGCTGCTCTCTCTTCATTGCCTGCCCAACCTCTTAACAGAACAACCACAGCTGCACCTTGTCTACATCAACCATCCCACCACCTCTGAAGCCAGCCCACAGTTATATATTATCAATGATAATTAACCCAGCTTCATTCCTCGACAATACAGTATGTCTCTCCATAAAGAATCGCACTCCTCATGAATAGTCCCTGAAGAGAGCAGGTTTTTTTCACTCGCGTTATGTAGTGTTTCAATCTGCTGCGGTTGTTCATCCTCAATGTAAAGCTGTTGCCACAAGTTGCATTCCCTACTTCAGTTACATTTAGGCTGTTTTGCTGGCCATAAGCACCTCTTGCTGGCTTGTGGGATGAAACCAGTGAGGTAGTTAATGTATTTACAGCTGACTGTCTAAAGCTGGGTACACTGGAGGCTCACAAACCCAAGCTGTACCTAAAGCAGGCAGATGGTTGGCTTGGGGCATTCAGCCCTGGCCCTGGAAAACCAAACAGGTTCCAGTACCCTTTGGTGCCAGATGTTAAAACTGGCTGTCACCAAGAAGAAAGGTCTAAGAAAAATATGAGGGTGCAGAATACAGAATAATACTTAATTCCCTAAAGGTAGTGCTCTGACCCTTAGTTAATCAGTGTTTTCACAATGCTTTGCCATCCACATGTGAAATGCAATGTATTATTAAACTGATTTTGTCAGTCTTCTGTGTAGTATCTTCTTCACTGTTTATAGTTCTCATACATTGTGCAAAGCATAATGCAGCACTTCTCTTGAAATGCTGCTAATGAAAACATTGCACACATGATAGAATATGAGCTGGTAGCTCTCCAACATGATAGAAAAGACCATATAGATAAAGAAAAGAACTGCATACTTGGCTACTCTGAAGATCATTCCACCTTTGGTAGAAATTTGAGCACTGATTGCCTTAATTTTGTCATTGAAAAAGAAGAAAGGACCCACAGTTTTCTAGTGTTTATAGTTTGAGAGATTACAAACTGGCAGAGTGTTTGAGTTTTTCTGCGGTAGGGATTGGTGGCTGACTTCCACTGCAGAGTGCTGGGACACACGGGAACAAGTCATATAGAAAAATGCTACAAGCACACCAGGGTCCTCGTTTGGTATTTGACAGCTTTTGCATTGACACCAGCGAGCAAAGAATCAGCCCCTGGGAGAGAAATCTTGCTTCAGCTGAAGTTAGTGGAGCTTTTTCCTGTATCTGCAACAAACCAGCATTTGGTGTTTGCCTATAATGGAGTGCAAGTAGAGCATGACAGTTCCTAAAAATGCAGGGCCTGAGCTCAAGTCCATCTGCCCAAGCTGGATAGACTGGAAGTAATTATTGTATGTGTATTTCATTATCATTTGAAGCTAAAATCACCTGGACTTCAAAGAGACTATGATTTAGCACTGAATGTGGGAAAACCTGAAATGTAACAGCTGAGTGTAGCTAACAGTAACTGCCTTCTATTATGAAATATAAGCAATAGAAGTTTCTTCTGTTTATCAGATTCCCTGCACTCTGTTATTTTTTCTTTTGCTTCCTTTTTATTTTTTTTTCCCATTAGTACTCAACTTACCATATAGAAAAAGCAAATATTTTAGTAAAAGTCATGCCCATAGTGTCTGTTTCAGACTTCATTTTACACAGTAAATTAGAAACGTATTTTCCCCTCCCATGTTTTTCATTATTTTCAGCTTGGTTAGAAACTGATTTACATTTCTTTTTTTTTTTTTTAAATGAAAATATCCACTCCCACAGAGAAATTCCTTGACTGGATATAATAAGCAGTCATACCTTAAAACTTAAGTAATGCAGAAAAAGGCACTGGTAGTATTGGTAGGAGAGGAAAGGCATGGTGTTCAGCTGAATTTTGATGATGTAATTTAAACTCTGAAATCTGCTGCTCTTGCTAACTGCTCAGGATGACCCACTGTAATTCACAAAATTAGCAGAGCCCCACCAGTGAACCTTACGTCAAAACACAACTCCCCTTGTGTTACACTGTGTTTAATGGTCTAGGATTCCACCTTTGCTGTTGCAGCTTAAAGGAAAAAGGACCCACAACTTAAAAACAAGATGAAATATCTTTGAATGATGGTGGGAAGAATTGAGTTTTGTGGACTTTTTGTTACCCTGGAACACACTCAGCTTTGTCTGGTTCATGGAGGTTTTATCCCCTATCCCTCCTTGTCCTTATTTGCATACAATGAGAAAGGAAATAAGGTACAGTCTGGCTAAGTGATTTGTCAAAGTTCATAAAGGAGAATAAGAAATGAAGACCTGCACCTCAGTCTTCTAAGTCCCAGCTTAGTGATTTCTTCATAAGATTGCAATTCTTCAAGAGCCTGTTTCAGGCCCTTCCCTAATTAGGATGTGATTAAAAATGTATTTTCGTAGTCTCTAAAGGGAAGAAATTGGAGTGGCTTCATATTCTAAAATTCCAGTCCTAACATCAGAAACTCAGAAGTGTTGATATCCAGGCTGCCTGGAAAATGTCTATTATGGCAGTTGTATGTACACACTGTGTTATTTTTAATTAATCTGAATTTTCTTTCCTTGGGATAAATGGTAATTGCACTAGCTCTCTGGCTGTCAATAGAACATAACAACACTGTAATTCTATGTGCCTAGTAGTTATTTTAGCCTCTGTTTACTACAGATATTACACATTTGGTTTCCTCAGAAAAATACAGACAATGTGGCTTATTCATTATAATTTCCCCTCTCCTGCCTTCTCTACTCAACAGCAGAGTAAAGGCTGAGGAGAGGGAGTTTGATCTCTTGCTCTCACAACCCTGGCTGTAAGAGCTCTGGTGCACTTGTGGGAAAGAGAGAGCAAGAGCACGACAGAGAGTGCACAGGTGTCTATGGAGGCTGAAAGGAAGACATGGGAATCCTGCCTGCTATTGAGGATGAACAGTTCTGATGCTCTCTAAAAAGCCCTTGCTAGTGCATAACCCTCATGTGATGGCAGTTCTTTCATTCTCATTGTCCTTTCTCATTCCTTCTGCTTCTTAAACGATGTGTTACTACTTAAAGAATTGATTATGATTATATTGTTTTGTGTCATGTCATTATCTCACCCTGCACTGGGTTTAAGGCTGGTGTGTCAGTGGCAGATCCCAACGTGCATGCAGGGGAGAAGGACTTTTCTGTCTGAGGTCTCAAGGTCAGCTACATCTTTAACAGGGAGACAGGCAGAACAGAGCCCAGCTCATCAGAGATCACTATTTTGTCATAAGGTTAGCAGGACTGAGTTCTTATTTTCCCAAGTGCAGTAAGTGTATAGTACTAGTTGTAATACAGCTTTGTTCTAATTAAATGAAGCCCTGTTTGCATAAGTAAAAGGAGGCTAGTTTACACAGGCGATGTCTGGACTCTCTTTGATGATGAACACAGGGGGAGGTCCCCTAGTCTCCGACCAAGTGGTGCAAAATGGTTCATGTGCACCCTGTTCAGACTTAACACTGCAAAATAAGAAGGTCAGATAGATAGCAAGAAGAGGTTGTTGTCTTCACCATTGCCCGGTATACTGTGGTAAATCTGTATTTTGCCTGCTGTCCCCGTGGAGCAGGTGAGCCACATTACCTACCCAAATTCAAGGACACACCTTTTTGGCAGTGAAGACAGCTGGCTCAATGCCTCCAGCAGAAAGAAGGAACAGGATATGCTTAGTCATTTCTTCCTCATTATGAGACTGATCTTTCTTGCTTGAACACTGAAAAATGTTTTTTTAAGTGGGAACAGACTCAAACACCGTAAATGCATCTTGATAGAAAAAATCTGTGAAAGCAATGGGTTCCAAGAAAACTAGCGTGGCACAGGAAAAATACAGATTAAGGAAGGGAGAATTTATATATGATAGATATAGATGTCATTTCTGTGACAGTTTTTTGGGAACTGGTCTGGAAACTTGCTCTTTTTTTTTTCTTTTTCTTTTTTCTTCTAGGATCTGAAAAAAAAAAAAATCCAATGTTTTCAGACAGACAGAATTGCAACAATACTGACTAGTGTCATCAATGATTTCCAGAAAAAGCCCCCCAATTATTTGTTACTCAAGCATAAATTTCCCACTGAAATTCAGATCGATGGCAATTAGAAAACAAAAAATCTCACTGTCAATGCATAAACAGGAAAGAAAATGAGTACTGCATGTCAGACTTTTTTCTTCTATCATGTTCCTTATCTGTGTTTCCTAATTTCATCCCTAATTTAAATATGCAATAAGTTGTTTGGGTTTTTTCTATCTATTATTTCACGTGTACTGCAATTATTTTACAGTTGTACTTCTGCTGAGCTGTTATCTAAAATATCAAACTATCTGGCCTTTTTTAGGTCCTCAGTCAACTGATTATAAGCCTGGAGTACAATTAGTCATATCCTATGAGAGCACCCGCCTGACAATAATGTTGAAACACATGAGGAACATTGTGAGTATTTTTATCATAATCTATAACTCATAAGTCTTTGCATTTGCAGAGCATGGTGAAAACATTAATCCTCAACCACCCTTTCTGGGATAACTAATTTTAACTCAAAATAGCAACGATTTTGTTCTGTCATCGTTTAACACTTACTTTCTTCCTTTGAGCTTGCTCAATACGGTTACAGGTACAGGATGAATACAGAAACTGGGTTTCCTTGATGGCTCATAATAGCCTTTTCCAAATCATATAGAAAACCAGTTTTGATGACTGTTTTGGCCCTTTCAACTGTTGCATTTTGATACCACTCAGACATAAGGCGTCATGCAGCGGTGTGACTTTTTGAAGGATGACAGCCTGGCATTATTGATTGATTATCCATACATTTCTTTCAAGTATGGCATGACTGCTTGATGAACAGGGAAGAGCTCGACAGAGGGAGGAGTGGTGTATTTTAAGAAGCAATGTCATTTTGTGGGGTGATGCTCAGCTTTGTAACACGCTCTCTGTCATGAAGCTAAGTGGTAAATGTTGTACATTCCTGGAGCCAGGCTATGAGAGGGGGAAGCTGGCAGCGTTCCTGCAGCACAAGACAGGTGAAATTGGCTGATGAGGATATCTTGAGAGATCTGGCTGGTGCTGTGTGTGATCTCTCAGCTGAAGCAGCATGTCTGCTGTTTCATAACGAGTTCAGCCTCCTAGATGTGCTCTTGAATTCCCAATTGCTGAAGTCTCAAGTAATGGCTGTAGCAAAGAGACCCTTCACATCTTTGTTTAGCTAGCAGATTAAAGCATTTATTAACTGTTGTGGGATCTCATTGCATACACTGATGCCAACTCTGTCCCAAAGTGGATTGCAATTGCTTTCCTTGAATAGGGCCAAGCTGAGGAGCTTATGTGAGCACCAGCCAGTAATAAAACAAGGCTGGATGTGTAACTAGTTGTATGAGACACATGAGGCTTCAGTAGCTCCAACTGTTTTCTGTTGGCCACTCTGGCTTCTGATTTGCAATTCAAGCATGTTCATTTCGGTCTATAACATCCAGTAGGTCTTTGTCCTGAGAGACTTGTCTTTTGTTTCCTGTGTGCCACCTTGACAGGTGAGATCAGGCTCTGCTGATGGGTCTGATTTATATGAACTTTACCTTCAGGGTATAGCATAAGACCTTCTTTATTTTTTCTATGGTACTTTAAAGCTAAGTGACTTTGATAAACTTCTGGCAAAGTTCTAGTTGGTGGGAGGAGTATATTTAAGTGATTGCCATATATAGTGCTGATAATGTCACTGTGCGCTCAGGCAGGTGATGTGGAGATGCACACAAACAGAACTAGAGATGTTGGAAATAGTCTTTCTCCTCATTTCCATAATTTCAAGTGTATAGGCTCCTAACTGTGTTCTCTAATTTAGAAAGTTCCAGCCATTTAATTAAATGAAAATAAATTACAGCATATATAGTTGTGCATAGCAAACATAAAATCCAGAGTTCAGTTCAGGTCATTATGGAAAGGGACAATACAACTTTAAGTTATTGTCTAGCTTTTGAAAGTAGACAATTTAAATCCATTTTAGTGAGTTTGCAGGGAAGTGGTGGGAGTCCAATTCAGTAAGACCAGCAATGATTCATGACTTGAAAATAAGGTCATTGTTTTAGCAGCCTAACTTAGGGAATCGTGGTTTTAAATCCTGGGCTTCCAATTCCTTCCTTCCTTCCATCTGGCCATCCATCCATCACCATCTGATATTAAATATGAAATAACAGTGCTTTGGGGTACCATGATACTGGACTGCCTTCAGACTAATAACCTATAACAGAAAGTTTCATTATGCCATTAGTAAACTTCTCAGCTTTCCAGTCATAGACCAATGTCTCTGACATGTTTTCTCTTCTTTTACTTTCCTTTTTTTTTTTTTTTTTTTTTTTTTTTTTTGTTGAGCTGAACAGGGATTTTAAAAGTAAGCCAAGATCATATCTTATTCAAGACATGTTAAAGCTATTTCAGGTATATTCCGTCTTTTGCAGAGTGTCACTAATTATATTTTAGTGGTTCATCTGTGCAGAGATTACTTTCCTATCTTGTTTTATCTTAGTTTATTTCATAATTTATAGTAAATAATTTTGTGCTCCTCTTTCCCATTTAATTTATGTCTTTATAGAGATTTTATGACGTGTTCAGATGTGAAAATAATAGTAGTAGGCTAAATTAATCCCAAATGTAGCTTCACAGAACTGACAGGAATTTTGATAGAGACTTTTGATCCATGTAAATAAATTTTATGTAGTATTTGTGTGGGTTTACTTCTAGGAGTTTTAATAGATCTAGATCCTGCTGTGCAAATCCTACATTAATATACAACACAAAAGACAATCCCTAAGAAGCTGATGTTGTTTATATCCATTGTCAATTGTCAGATAGGTTCTTTAGAGGAAGCCAAAACAGTGCAATGCTGTAGCTTTGCAGGATTTTTTCATGAAGTTAACCCTGCTCATGTGGGATGTCATAAACAAAAAAATGCTACAGCAGTTGAGAGAACATTGGTCTAGTGCAGACCTGCCAGTGCAGGTACATTGGTCTGGTGCAGGACTCCACAGTGCAGATACTTCTGATCTAATGCATCCACACATGCCAGATTTGCTGCAGACGTCAGTCATCCCTACATGTGTTTCAGAATGTGCTCTCCCTTACCACTGCAACATTTCGTGTTACAAAAGCCAGCCCTGCTTTAAGAAAACTCTATCAAAAATTCTTCAAAGACCAGCAATGGAGAAGAGCAGCCTTATAGCTTTTGTGACTGGAAATGACCATTAATCTGATCTAACCTTGTGTAAAGCACAAGCTATATTTTCTCACTGTGAACATACTTGCACTGAGACGAGCAATGCAGCTGAAGAAACTGATCAGAGAGAGACTTAAGACTGGTTGCAAATGCTTGTCTATGGTTTAAGACTGTGGGTACACAATGAAGACAAGTTTTGTTAAATAGATATTTATAAGATACTAACTTTCAGTCTCAATATTTTCCTCAGCAATTCAGTCTTCCTTGAATTCTGAGATTCTGTAAGTCATGACTCCCATCACACGCACTGCTTCTACATATAATCTGAATGTTGTCACCACAACTGCTGAGGAAAGAAACTTTAAATCAAATTTTCAAACATAGAAAAGCCATGTTGCTAATAAAATGCAATTTTCCAAACATGTATGTTACATAATTTAAAGTCAGCCTTTTGGGGCATTACTTGCTCCACTCAAATGCACGGTGCAACACTGAACACTTTATGCATAGGCAGTACAGGCAATATTGCCTTAATAAAGTGAAGCTGGGCTAGAAGGAAAGCTTTGTGCAGGGATGAAAACCAGAGAGGTTATATGGACAGACCAGGAGAGTTTTCCTCAGGGGTCATGGAGGATGTGGCAGCTGGAGGGGATGAGACAGGGCAGGCTTCTACAAACACAGCAGCACTGTACCTGGCAAAGTGCACTGACAGCTTAGGAGGAAGGTACAGGAACCCCAGGGGAGGTTTGTTTTGGCATGTGAAAGGGCTTGTTAGGTAAGAACAAAACCAGTCCAGCTGTGGCAGTACAATGCCCAGAAAGACAGCCGCAGGCAGGAATAGGAGCACAGGGGAGTGCTAGGAAGAAAGCCTGAGGGTCTACCTTAAAAACATAGGGTTCTAGATCTGTGTAGAATCTGTGGAGGTGGATTTATGAAAATTGAAAGACATGTAGGTTTTGAACATGAAACGCTCAAGTCCAATTCATCTGTATTAGCCAACACAGAGAACGGAGCATATCAAGACCATACCAGATGTTACCCAGAGCAGGCTATGGGCTAGCCTAGCACTGCACAGCCAGAAACAGCCAGGCTACCTGCAGCTGCAGTGCTGGGCTTGCTCGTCTGTGCAAAAAGACACCAGAGGCAAAAGAAATAGCCATTTCTGAAGTTCAGAAAAGGTTGGCTAATATCTTCCTTTTCCTTCTTCACAGAGAACCAGAAGGGAACAGTGGTTCAGCGTTGGCTCAGAAGGAAGTCTGCTTTCTCTGCTGACTTCATTGCCATGACTTCAGGCATGCCCTGTTTTTCTAGATAAGCAGCTAAACTTTCAGTCTTTACTGCTAAACATTTTTGCCCATTACTTCTTGTGGACAGAATAACTCCTCAGGGGCAGTGGGGAGGAGAAACAAAGCCAATTTATCCTGAACCTCATGCCAATAAATGGAAAATATTACTAGAATTATGAAAGCATGTGTGGGTGATGTATTCAGAACCAGTTTTACAGGGGGAAAATTTGCTGGAAGAAAAATAAACTCCTTCAGTACTTTCCAAAACTATTTCCAGCTTTCCTTTTCTTAAAGCTCTGAAGCTGTCATGTACCAGTCTTGGTGATTAATGATTCTGGGATAGCTGATATGTGGGTGACGAATTAGCAATCAGCTTTAGGCTTACACAGACATCCAGCCTCTTTCCATTTCATGTCCTACACCATCCAAGTACAAATTACTTCCAAAAATGTTTTTGAGACATGATGGCTTAAATGCATTATGAAGAAAGGTGAGAGGCAAGCTTTCCCTAGGCCATGAGGATGAAAACTATATCTAAGCCTGCAGGTGCAGGGCTGTAGGGAAGTTCCTATGTACAGTGGAGGTAGATGCTCCACTGCCTTTGCTGGGTTTCGTCTCTAGCTTGAAGTGCGTAAGACGTGCAGATTTTTGTTCAGTCTTAGTGGGTTCCCATCATTTCTCCTGTGGGCCCACTAACTTTTACACTTCATTAATATCATTATATAGATTTTTATGGAAAAAATATTAACTGCCAGTGACCCAGTGCCTGCCAATTAAATAAAAAGCCACGTTAACCTTTCAGAATATTATAAATATATCCTGCTGTCTTACACTGTGGCCATTGCATCAGCCAACAGGGATGGAGAAGAAGTTGTATAGGTAGGCCAAGCCTGGTCAGTCATCCAGGGATGAAAAACAAGTGGGAAAAAAATCTCTCTGAGCTGAACAAAAGTTATTCAGAAAATATTGGTGACAGAATGAAATCAACAGCTTGGCTGATGGAGGGAGGTAGCACATTCAGATGGAGTTCTCCCTAGACTGGCAAAAACACAGGATTAAAAGCCATGGAAAGAAAGATCTTGTACTAACTCTAGCTTATAAAGGCTTTGGATTTAACTTTATATTTATAGAAAATGCCTTTATTTTAAGAATTAATGGAAATTAGCTTGGATAGACTCTTCTCTTTTGAACTGAAAATTAGCTGAACACCTATAAACAAAGGGCACTACTATTCAGCAGTAGTTTAAATTGGGAAGAGATGAGGCCTATTCTTGTGGCACAGGGATTGCTGTTGGATTCCAACATATTTGTTATGAAAGGTGTTTGACAAATATGTTGTACATAAAGTTGTGTTATTTATGTCTTGTTAAACCCTTTAATCTGTCACAGTCACAGTACTGTCAAAGTTCTAAATTCTAACTGCATTTTTAAAGAAGTAATTCCCTACATAACTGGTATGTGTTGAATTAAAAAGGAAAAGAAACAAACAAACAAACAACAATGAACGGAGAGTTTTGTTTAATAATATGAGTGATCTGGGAGATGAAGGTGAACATAAATTAAATTTGTCACTGCTGCAAATGAAGAAAACATTAAAAATAGTAGTGGAGACAGAGCAAGATCAAGACAATAGAAGTAATTTCCAGAACCCTACAACCAGCTTGGACAAATGAAAAGTATTTCCTCAGAGAGGTATAGCTCTATATCCCACAGTAATGCAAATATAAAACAAGCAAATGGTGAGACACGAGGTTGCTATGAGAGATGCCAATGAGAAAGTCCAGATCCTGGTGTCATGGTGCAGAAAGAAAGTAGTTCATCTTTGTAAGGCTTTGATAGTAGACTCTTTCTCTCAGGACATTTTTTTTAAAGTAGAATACAAGTTCAAAGAAATGTTCTCAGTACAGTTACTTGGGAGTGATTGATTCCTTAGGAATGATTTATTGTTACTAAAACCTAACTTAGTTAAGAACAGACAAGGACACAGGTCAATTGTGCGAATATTTAAGGGAGAAGACAGCAAGGTTCAGAAGAAATTATTTAGGACATGGAGCAAGAGTGTAAGTAGCAGTAATGAGAGGTAATTAAGGAGCAGAAATTGCATGCATCATATAACGAAACACTTTTTTGCAAAGGGAGATGGCAAGCTGTAGAATAATTAAAAAAAAGTGGAGGGAGCTCTTTACAGTTTGAGAAATTAAAAATAGTCTGGATCAGGCATATATTTTTAACTAATTAAGAAATTAGTTAAATATAAGAAAAGTTAAATATAAGAAAAATAGTGCAGGGTTGAAGACAGATAACAGGGTCACTATTTTTTATGCATTTTTATATTCATATATTATCTGTGCCTAGAAAAGAAGAGGAAAGAATATGTATGCGACAACAACATAGAAACAGAACAACAGCATTTTCTTGTGTTTCTTTTCTCAAAGGCTAATTCACTTTCATGCCCTCTAAAGCAGCAATGGTGTTAATCCTGAGTGATTTCAAAAGAAAACAGAAATGGGGATTTGTCTTAAGTATTTGTTCTCCCCTGAGTTTTATTCAAGAGAGAAGAAAACTGGGATCTGTGTTTCTAAGGGTCCAAACTAGATCAGTCTTAGCCAGTGTCATAGGCTCTGCAACTAAATATTTATCTGAAAACTAAATGTTCCAAACACAACAATAATACAGGGTTGAAAAGCAAAGGAATTTAGCTTCTTTACAGGCTTGGTGGTAATCCTGGAATAAAAACTTCAGAGGCTTGTTCATGAAATCAGTTCTACGCCCTACACCAACATTACTTATCCGTAGAATAATACAATTTTAAAGCATAGCTGAATCTTGATTTCTTTCATCTATGCAAAAAAGTGGAGTTTAAATGACTTAAAGTTAGTAATACAGCATGTGGTTCAGAAATCTAGAATGTATTATCACCTCCTTCTCTTTCAGGAAAAAACTTCTATATGGATTCTTGTTCAATTCTCATCCCGGGAGCTGTACATTTAATACATTTGCACTCCTGGTTATACAGTTGCCGCCTTCTATATTATTTTTGCAGCCTTGGTAACCTTTTTACACCGACTTGGTGCTATGTGGAGCACCCAGTAATCTAGTACTGAGCATTGGGGAAGTATTAGAAGGGTGTGAATGCTCAGGAGCCAGACTTAAGCTTTGAAACAGCCATGATCAGGCATGGGCTGGGTAGGGACACAAGCCATTCTAAGATTTTTATTTTTTTCCTTTGCTGTTAATTCAGAAACAGTAGTAAATGCACACAAAGCTGTCGTTACTTGCTGGAGCTAAATTCTAGCCAATCTTGACCACTACCCCTAATGGTCAATAAAAAGTAAAATCCTGTTTTATTTGACATAGTCACATGGTTGTACAGACTCCTCCCCATTTCATTTGGGATTGTATCTATGCTAATATACAACTCCTTGTATATTATTAAAAAGAACAAATTATTCTTTTTAAACAGGTATCATATCTACATCTGAGTTCCTTTCTTCACCTTTCTGAGAGTATTCAGTTTCGGTTTGAGAGCTCTATAGGAATAAAGGTTTGGAACAGAAACTTTTATGATCTTCTGGGTGTCACAGGGCAGCTTTCATTTTATTTACTTCATTGAAGCAGAGTTAGATGGGCTTTCCTCTCAAATGACTGAAGCAGACTAGAAGCATTTTACATAGTTCTTAGGAAGCCCTGAATATTTGGGGATTCAGCCTGTTTCCCAGAATTGTCTTTCTCCTTACAAGAAAAAAACCTGGGTTTGTTAAATATTTGACAAATAATATTTGATCATTTCCAAAATTCCACTGTCTGTGTTCCTTGGCCTAAGTGGAGTGGGATTCAGTTTGAAACTAAGATTCATACATATATGGTAGAATGCAAATCAATTGCCTGATCATGGCTGTTTCAAATACCATGAAGTACCTTACTTGACCTCCAATGACCACTCCAGAATGGTACCAGTTTCCCATAAAGCCTATGACATATCCAACATTACAGAGATCTGGTTTAACTTTACTGGGAATTTATATACCCACTTCACACACGCACCAGGATGGGTCAACACCTTGACATTTTGTTCAGAACTGATGTGTTCATTGCAGGGTATTAACTGTGACACTTTCCTTCTTTCTCAGCGACTGAGGGTTAGCTTTTCCCATTTGACAGCCAGAAGACCTTGGAGAGTGTTGGCTGGTTCTCACTTTAGAGATTTTGTGACTCAGGACAGCTCTAGACCCTATTTTTGCCCTCATAGTTCTCCTCATTTGGAATGCAACATACTATCTTCTATTAACAGTAGACTGCACAAGTCCTTGCTACTCCACTACAAAGCTTAACCAGTAAACCTGCATGGGTATTTTTGCCAAAAAAAACTCATTTCACTTGGGAGAGAAGGAGTTTGAATACACTGCAGTGACAAAAGCACTGTTTCCCCTTGAATTAACAGCACCCACGCTAGGCGCTCTTTGCTGTTTGGTACACCGACGAGCTGCGTGCAGAACAGGCAGGTCGATGATGATATTGAAGGTATTATGCACAAAGTGCATAAGCTGTATTTGGAGATTCAAAACAACAACTTGGGTAGAGCACCTTTGCATTTTTGTCATAGTAAATGACAAAGCTATCTGGAGGCTTGCTCCACTGACACTATCAGATTTCTGAAAAGTAGAAAATGCCTGGGCAAAAAATGCTTTTTGGAACTTCCCTGAACAAAATCTGTGTTGTTCTGAAACAATGTATCTTTATTTCCTTGCATGAAATTCAGATAAATGTAGTTTCTTCTTTTGCTGCTTTGCCATTGACCTTTGTGACAGTGACCTCTGTCACAGTGTGTCTTCTCTGTTTATCTGCATATCCGGATGCGTGCATAAGATAGGAAAGAAGTTAGGAAAAGAAATGTAATTGCTCACATAGAAGAGAGGGGGAAAATTGGGATCAGAAAATGCAACTAAATAAACTTTTCTTGCAGAGAAGCAGTTAAATGTTTTCAAATTTTAGGTGAAAAAAAAGCAGTCATTTGGGAAAAAACACTTTATTTGTGTAATCACTTTTGTCTGGTTGCTTTTCTGATTTTGGGATTCAGAAAATATGCTTGCCAATAGCAGACAGTGCAGGGTGCACCACAGTGATATAATGCATTATCTTCTTTTGTAATTATGTATTAATTACTGCAAATGTGATTTTATTTTTCTTTTTCTTTGAAGTAATTGAAAATATTTTGTGACAGCAAAACAGCTTAGTAGCAGAGCAGAATAGAGGTGTTCAGTGCTTTGGGATATGTAGGGCTCAAAGGAAAAACAAAGAAGGGTCTTCAGTCCCATGCTGGGATTTATGAAGTAACAACAAAACTGCCCATTCACACAGCATTCCCAATTGTTCTGGAGTTTTATATATCTTATTAATCTGTTTTTGAAGGAACTCCTTTCTTTGTAATATAATTGTCTTAGTGCTGATTAGTTTCTCCGCTCTTTAAATTTAGAATTAGCCCAGAGGTTGTTATCTGTTCCTAAGGCAGAGGCTGTATTTGTTAATTAAGCTGCAGCTTACAAAGAAAGGGTTTAGCTTTTCTCTGCTAAATTACACAGGGACTCAGAGAAGTAAAAGACAATATAGCAGCAGTGACGGCTTCTCCACATTTCTTACTAGTTATAATTTAGTCAAGAAGCAGCTAGTAATTTCCACAGGCTACTGGGGTGCAAGGCTGATTTATTCTTTGGATTTTTTTTCTAATCCTCCTTTATTGGATAATAATCAAATCTGCCTCATGTCTACACTTAATATATAAACATTTTGCTTTCTAGCTGTGAAGGCTTTTTCTAACATTTGCTATAGTGGTATGATTTTTAAAGATATAAGGATATCTCAATATTAAACATTAAGGAGTATTTCATAGTCCTTCACTGTGTAGAAGATAAATTCTGACAGTAGTGCATGTAAGAGAAATACACAAGATGAAGGTAAAGGATAAGAAAATTAAAAGTTAGAGCAACTGAAGAAGGTGATTTATTTATCTATCTATCTATCTATCATCTATTTTAATTTGGGGGCAGCAGCTGAAATTGGAGCCTTCCGAAAGGCTGGATTTCTTTTTTGCACTGAAGAAGGGGAAGAAAGCACCAGTTTTGAAAATATCCAGGAAATTAATTTTTGGGGAAAGAAAGGAAGTTATTAATGGAGGAGGAAAGATGGTATGAGTAATACAAGTTACCTTTGATCATTTATTTCTTTTGGTCAAGATGGTTGAAAATGAAAAATGAGAAAAAGAGAATAGCATCTGGAACTATCAAATGTTCAAGAGCCATCAATCTGTTTCACTCTAGGACAAAAAGTGAAAAATATCTTCATATCTAACACTAACAGAAACTGATGAAATAATTTAATTTGAGCCAATAGTTACCTAAAGAGAAAATTTCATGTGGCTTAATGAAGAGGTGAGTTTTAAAAAGCTTTACAATAAATGATCCCTAAAATGCATTTTTAATAATCATAAAACTTTCCTTAGACTTCCTGAGTAAATCTCGATACTCATATTGGTTGCTGAATTGCATATTTTCATGTATGGCAAATTCTGAAGTAGTTAAGCCTTTCATAATGCTAACAAAGAATCCATCCTTAAGGAGAGTTGTGCATAGTTAGTAATGATCAAGGGAGAAAAGTCATTATGATAATGTAATTCTTGTAGAAAAATTAATTTAATTTCTTCCATAGTTTCCCAGCTACAGCTAGTATATTTAAAATTAAATTACACAGGACATAACCTATCTGTCTGGGTTTCTGTAAGTAAATACCAATAGTTTTCTAGGTTTGGAAAATAAAATTGGAGTGAAAAATTGCACACAGCCATAACAGATACATGCCTGTATTAGTTTTTCAGTATTGAATTACAGATGTGGAAAGAAGTAAATCCAGAGTAGTATTTCCTTTCCCTCACTCCCCTCATTTATAAATATTTTCATCACCCTCTGTCTGACTTTAGAAGACAATATTTCAATAAACTGCTTTTTTAAAAAAATATATGCAGGCCTTTGTAACTGAATTCCTTAAAAACATCAGTCATTATCAAGGTCAAGTAGACAGGTCATTCTGTAAGAAAATTGTCCAGTCGGAGCTTGTTTGTATTTGAAGAAAGCACAAGGAGTGTCAGCTTCTAAATTCAACTCAATTTTTTGTATTGGCAGACCAAAATCACTGGCATTTTTTTGTCCATAGGTATTACAAGATCTATTGCATTTCTCTTGGGAACATAGTTTTTTACCTTCTCACCTTTACAGATTCTTATAGTCTGAATTTATTCATAAGAGTACACAATTGAAGATTTCAGACAGTAATTTAAATTGGGAGTAACTTCCTTTATTTTGGGTTAATGAAATGACTACAGAATTAAACATTAATTGTGGTGGATTGAAGCTGGGTTAATTAGCATTGATAATATACATCTGTGGGCTGGCTTCAGGGGCGGTGGGTTGGCTGATGTAGACAAGGTGCAGCTGTGGCTGGTTCTGTGAAGAGGTCGGACAGCCAAGGAAGAGGAAGAAGCAGAAAGAGAGAGAACACACGCCCTGGATGCAGAGAGACTAGGAGAAGACAGTAGAGGGACTGGCATGAAGAGTATGTTGGTATGTGATGATAAAAGACCTTGTTGCAGCTGGCTAGTTTGGAGAGTGCTGCGACAATTAATAGAATTCAATCTAAAACTTTGGGGTTTTTTCTGTTTGCTTGATCACAAGTACATCCAAGCTATAAAGGTATTGCAGAGTTGTTAAAATGCAAAATGGCATGCCCAGGCTGCCATTTGATTTTCCTTCTGGCCTGCCTGAATTATGGACAGAAATCAATGATTTTTGAGCCATTAGTAATAAAAAAAGGGTTTTTTACAGGATTTCAGAATTTCTCATAAGCCTGCTAGAAATTTTACTCAATGTTTATAATGGACCCACCAGAACAGATGTTCTTTGGTGCAAATGAGACTGGCATTTAGGTCAGTTATTCTTCATGTTTACCTGTTTACAAATGTGCCCATACAGTCAGAGTTAGAAGTGAATTGATAAACAAGGGGTTTTGCTCACTAAATCTGACAATTTAATAGGACAGAAGACATAATTTTTAGAAAGAAAAAAAAATCTGATGTTTACTCCATTCTCCTTTATTCAACCAAATGCTGAACTTGCATACAAAAGCTTGAGAAAGGACTAGTTTGCCAGAAAGCTTTGGATTTTTGCCTGCCCTTTTAGTTGTTTTAATAAAACAGTTTACCTCAAATTTCACCTACCTTAGATTTAGAAAGATATTTCTGCCCTGTTACTCCCCTTCTTGTTTTTGTACTATGATTGTCAGACTGCCAAGATCTCTCATTGCCCCTGCCAGGGAGGATCTAGCAAAGCACAGTTTCTTCCACCGCTATGACAAGTCTTGTCTCAAGAAATCCTTCGGTGAAGCAGGATCTTCACTAGAAAAGATTCAACTTTTGTGCCAATCAGAAGAGCAGCCAGCACTCATCAAGCTACCCATACTCTGTTCCTGTAAAACCATGACTGATTTATACCTGCTCTTAATCTATAGTTTTGAATTATTAGTGTGTAGTGGGACAGAACCTTTTTAACAGTCAGAGACGCTCGTTAGATGTATTGTGTCATACCAGCAGTCAGGGGAGGGCAGCTAAGCAGTGGAAGAGGTGATCTGGCTTGAAAAGTGCTCAGCTGAAGCTTTTTGATCACTTGATGGCATAACAGTGCCACTGCAGATGGAGGATTGGGACAGTTATGGAATTTTGAGTGCCCTGTTTGCCTTTCCTTGGCAAGGGAAGACAAAGTGGGAAAATGTTATCTGTAAAGCAGAGGGGAATAAACCCAGCACCCAGAACTAAGATCTCTAGTTGGAATTCAGGTGGCTGCACTTGAAATTACCTCTAACAGCCTGGCTGCTGATTGCTACTATTCATAAAGAATGCTTTGTTTTAGTTCTGAAAGATCCCAGAGCAACTTCTCTGCCTTGACTTTTCTCTGAATTGCTAAAATATTATGGTTTGGGGGATTTTTTTGTCTCTTGACCCTGTCCTCCTACTCGCCTCTTTCAACATTTATTTAGCTACATTCAAAAGGATAGTAAGGAAGTAGTTATGTGTCCATATTTCACATGGTCACAGCACTTCTTTAAAGTGCCTTCCTTAGGCCTTGGGAGGAGTCCGCTGATGGAGGAAGGTTAGTTGCCTGAAGGTTAGATGATGTGTGAGCATTACTATCAGGGCACAAGGAGCAACTCAAAGGCATAGTGACAATTTTATCTGACTTCTTTTCGATTCATGGCATGTCCTTCTGGATACCCCAGTCATGTCAACGAATCACATGGCAATCAGCTTGGATTCTTCCTCAGGCAGGTGAATGTCAGACTGAGCCTGTCTGAAATGCAAATGATGCTGCTGTGATCTGTACCTTTGCTGTCTGAGGTGTGCAGTGGGGCACAGCACTTGTGACTACACCTTGTGCTATCTGGAGAGCTCAAAGGGCAGCAGAACAGGACAGATGCAGCCATCCTCTCTGCTACCTTTGCAGCCCATTACTTACCATCTGGCCTCCTCAGCCCAGTGCCCTTCAAAGCCGCTGCTGACCTCGGCTTTCAAAATGAGCTCTGACATGGTCCCTTGTTAGGCAATACACTGCTGGGATGTTCTATAAAGCCTGACATTTCGTAGGGATCTCCCTGTACTGTATTTCTGCACTTGAGATCGTGAAGATTGTTGTGCTGGGCCTCAGCGGTTGAGCTGATAAGGTCGTCTTCAAGAATGACCCCCTCACCTCCTTTTCTTTATTTTAACTATGTTTCCTTTTTTGTCTGAAACATCTAATATCTGTTGACCTTCAAGTTACAGTGATGCTTGTCTTTTCATTGGGAAGGGAAGAGCTTGATTACAGTTAGGATCTTGGTTGCTTGGACTGGTATATAAGGCTACATTTCTTTCTCCTTCCTGATTTTTAAGAGACTGTTCAATTTACTGTTATTTGTAGTCCTTGATTGAAGTTGTAGTATAGTCTAGATCAATAGAGATGGGCTTTCAAATGGACAGTAAATTGTAAATCCTGCAATAACAATGCATTACTCTGTCCTAGGAAAATACCTGTTAGCTTCACTGTCATTTAATGACATTCTTATTTTGGCTGTCGAATCCCAGCTGTCCAGATCCCATGTATATTTTTAATCAGATGTACTTTTGGGAGCTTAGCAATAGTGACATTAATCACAGTGCTGACAACGTTTAATGATTTGACTAGTGCATCCTTTGATGCTGTATAGTGTTAACGATAGCAATAATAAACTTTGCAGTTGACCACATCATTTGCCTTTAAGGATCATTTCAGATAACAAAAAAAAAAAAAAAAAAAAAAAAAAAAGAGAGAGAGAGAGATCTATTGTGCAAGATCTGGTTGCTTACACACAAAACCACATTTTTTCTTCCCAGTAGAGAAGTTGTTCATTGCTAGGACACCAGCAGTTTCTCTTATCACAAGGATATGTTGTTGATAATGCCTGTAGAATGCCCAATATTCCTAGGCACATACTGTGAATAATCAAAATCAGAGAAATGTCTTTATTCTGAGCCAGGTAGAATTACAATAGGAAATATAAATGCAACTGCCTGTTTAATGCTCTGGCTTCATTGGTTCCAAAACTTTTAAGATCTCTTCTTTTTGCCTGCATTTTCATTTGCATTCTGTCACTGGATTGCCTATGAGTTGTCAGGTAAACTTGCTGCCTAAAATGCTTTTAATATGATTAAAATTACTGATATTTAGATATGCCCCATTTTGTGCTTTCTGATTGCATATTGTGTTACCAACACGAAGACTTCTGCTTAATTACAAGCTAAGCACTAAGTGACATATATTGGCAAGACATCTTGTGTGTTTTTTTAAAACCTTTCATACTACCAACGTGTTTTCTGAATAATGGCAGTGTGGGGTTAGGAATAACCTTACAGCTGTTCAGAAGTTATGAAAAAATGCTCCACACACCAGCATTAGGCTATGACTGAGCCTGGTTAATAGATTGGCTGTGATCATGAGTAGTTACCGTAAGATGGAATATCTGGAATATTGTTCAGTAACCTGAACTGAAAAATTAAAGAGAGTTTGCATCTGTTTGATGGGAGAGATCAGAAAGACTGTTATTACAAGAATACCGTTCTGTCTATACTGCTTCAGGAAATGCTCCTGACTCTTCTATAGTAATATGCTTTATGAAACACCCTTAGAAACAATCAGTTCTCCCCAGAGTCAGCACTGCTACTTAGGGGTTAAAATCAAGAAGAACTGACTGGCTAGAATCTGGTTTCTATGCGTTACTCTGGAAAGTGGAAAGGCTAGACTTTTTATCAGATTAAGCTGAGTTCAAGTACAATCTTAAGGATTAAGGGGTTTTCCATCAGAACATTAAATATTAAAGACAGGCAATTTTACCTTGTTCTTGTATTATTCCATTTCTATTTTTCTCATTCAGTATTAAGGTGAATTCTAAGAATTCCTGTTTTTTACTGCGCTAGCACTCCGATTTAGCAGAGAGAACAGTGAGAATGTAAAATGTTTCCGTGTCTGCTTAAAGTCCAGATTTCATTTGGTACTTTGTTTTTGTTGCTAGAACATAAGAACTTGTATTTATGACTCTTGTTTTTCAGCACCTTCCAGATGGCTCTGCCCCAAGTGCACATGCTGAATTTTATCTTCTGCCAGATCCTTCTGAGGTCAGTGGAAGGAAAACAAGAACAGCTCCAAAAAGCTCTGACCCTACTTACAATGAAATTGTAAGTACCATTCACTTTTGTCCACCGTTTCTTGTTTGATTTTCTTTGCCCATTCTTGAAATAAAATAGTAGAGCATTTATCACTGTTGCAATGAGTATGATCAAAAAGAAAAAACATATAAACTGAACCACAAATGGGGACAATCCTCTGCTTTGCATCTTTCTCAGAAGTGAAACAGTCTCTTGATGTCTCTCTTTTCAGGAAAGCAGTTGGATTATTCTTACACCATAAACACAGCTACACATTAGCCAAATGTAACCAAGAATCATTGCACCAAAACCTAGGCTGTTTTCATAGCAGATTTATACAATAACATGAAAAGTACTAATTGAACAGGTGCTGTTATTCAAGTTCACATTTGAAAGTAGACAACCAAATTGGTTGTCACTATCCTAAATTATAACACAGTAGTAAATAGTCATGTTCTTTTTACATCAAAACGCTAGCAGTTCACAGCCATATACAATTATTTTACATACCACTGAAGCGCTCAATGTCTCTTGGGTGAAAAGAAACATTTGTATGGATAAACATTTACAAATGGGAAGTGGCATAAACTGTGTTCTTTTTTAAGGGCAGATGAGATTCAAACAGTAGGTGGAATTGGAGTTTATAATTATTACATATAACAAATCTCCTAAAGATCTCAAAGCAATTTAGAAATGCTCTTTGAGCAGGCTTAAAGGAGAAGACATGGAAAATGTTACCACTCCACCCTGTTTCATAGATAAGGTATGTTGAAGTTAGTCAGCTGAACCTAAGTGTCCTTATCACCTAGTTTCCCATCCTGGGGTTTTAATATTTTTTCCCTTTCTTTTCCTGTGTCTGTTTGATTACAAAAGTTACCTACTTTGATGACTTCCAGTTCATCTGTAAGTAGGCTTCTCAAGTAGTATTGCTGTTAATAGCTGAGACAGATTTCCCTGCCTTTGGTACTGCAGTGGAATAACAGGCAACTAGGCTTTATTTTTCTGTTCTTTCCTTTTTTTGCAATCTAAGAGACAGTGGGATGAGTCTCATTGACCTGTCTAAAGAAATCCCTTTACATCTGAAGAAGATTTTAAACAAAGAAATATGATATGATTATATAATAACATTCATTGTAAATATCCAGAATGGACTACAGACAAGAACCAGCCAGCAACACTGGGACATGATTAATTACCTTTCTAATTATTAGATCAAGTTGAATGCAAGAAAATCCAAAATCCTGTCTGCATTCAGACAGAAGTCACTGGGAGGAGATTTAGTTGTGGTTAATGAACATTGCATTGCTGTTAAAAGAAATGCCATGAAAACTTTAATATCCTTTACTCGTAACTTACAACCTTCTTCACAGATGCTCAATCTTTTTCACCGGGAACTGCTAATCACAGTGGGGACATATGGTTCCATTGAACATGGACATTTCAAACCCAATGCTTATGCTGTTCACAGCTCTGTTCTTCCATATGTGATGTCATTTTGTATGCATTTTCTGTCCAAGGCTGGTAGACTGAGGCAGAAGCCACCCCAGGGAAGAAAAGCTACTAAAAATATGTCAGCTGTCTTTTAAGTTAGTTAGTGTCCAAAACACTGTGTACAGAAATTCACTAGCCTTTTTTATAAGTTCATAAGTTTTTATTAAAGCCAAATAGCTGGAAGGAAGCTGTATATTAATTTCTCTCTGTCTTTGAGACTAAGAAAATTCTGAAATGTGCTTCTCTTGGGTATTTTTGTTTTTAGGTTTGTACTTTTCTTGCTTATGACTGCCTACAGCAAATTATCAGCCTTGCAAAGTGCATTTTATTTTTGATTTTTACTCATGTGTGAGAGTAAAGATGTGAAAGTCCAGGAGGGCTGACAATAGGATGAACTATACCAAATGTTTTGGAGTTGCTTTTAAAAAGCACTTTTTTTTTTTTTTTTTCTCTTATACTTTTACTTAGATTTTGTAGTTTGTTGCATTCACACTGGTATAACCATCAAAAAATAATGGTTGAGAAGAAGAGGAGAAAAAACACAGAATAATGGAATGCAGTGTAAAGAGAAAAAGAATAACATGCCTGCTTATAGACCACAGTTAGGAACAAATAAGAGTAACTCAAGAGAATGCAAAGTAGTTTAGTGAAAAGTAAGAAAGTATAAAAATTGAAAATAAATCTGAGTAATTTAAGTTTAAATTCTTTCCAAGAAAAGCCACAATGACCAGAACCAGCAGCAATGGGGTCTTGCTTATATGCATAACATTTGCCCTGAGACATGCTTCAAGGTCTCACTTGTCTTCAGTTTGTCTCCTGAGTGCCTGCATGTATGCGCACCCATTAAATGCTCAAACCTCCGAGACAAAACAAAGTGTGCATTGCCATAATGAAGCCAGAACAAGAGCAAACCCTCTCCATCCTGCCCTTGGGGTGTGGCCAAGTGTGAGCAAATATACCTGGGCCGTATCAGTCTGTGTTATTGCAGTTGCTCTCGGAGCAGAGGGGACACTGACCTGCAAAAACCAGAACAGCCCCAACAAGCCTGGGGATGGGGGAGGAGGGGAGCTGCACCAGGAGCTACAGCCGATCCCTCCAGCATCGTGCATCAAAGCTAATTTGGACAATTAAGAGCAAATCTAGGAACTGTGCCATGACTACCTAAGGAGAAGCAACTGTCCTGCATTTACAATTAAAATGTCATTAGACTCCTGTAGGTCAGCAGTGCTTCTGTATTTGGAGCCAACCAAATTCCAGCCCTAACTGTCCCACTTGATTTCCAGCCCTAATATATCCACTTGAATTCCAGCCCTAACTGTCCCACTGATTTGCTGCATGGCCATGTATAATTCACTTCCATTTAATCTAGCTGTAAAAATAGGAGGCAAAGATTCTTACTACACAATCATTTCAGGATTTAACTGTTCTAATTGATTATGAAATTCTGGCAGGTGATATTTGTTTTATTCACCTATTAATTCAGCCATCTCCAGATCTTTCTTCTGTCCCTACATCCTGATGATACATACCTTGTGCCAGCTGAATTTGAAATACCATTTTAGAAACAGTTTATTGGGATCATTTGGAAGTCACCCACCCTGCACTGTAAGGTCTGCCACGGCACAAAGCTTAAAGCCTCTTTTTGTCCAAAAATTGAAAGTTCATTACCTCGGTTCACACACCTGTTATGGTCCACTATACTGAAGATTCCTTAGCTCTTACAACTTACATATGCACTTTTTAGTGATTTAAAGCAAGAGCTCAAGATGATATCTTTAATGTATTGGCAAAGAAACAAGGCACCTTTCTATGGTAACATTAGTATCACTTCAGTAATCAAATCATAGATTTATTGTAAATGAAATTACAGCTTACTGTGCCTGTCCTCGCTTTTCAGATTTCTTCCATCATTTCACTGAGATTTTGCTGGGGAGATGTCATTGGAGGACAGAAAAGCTGGAATTTTTAATTCACATACCATATGGTGAAATAGGCACAGTAAACATCAAAACTGAAAAGCACCAGGTGCAACTTTCATGACAGCAGTTCCAAACTATGATTTCCCCACAGCACTGATTATCCCCCCACACCAGAGAGCTTGGTGTCCTGTCTCTTTGGTGCTCATTGCGACATCCCTGCAGCTTTCAGTCCAGACAAAATCACCCTGTAGTCCCACAGGGGCAGTTGAGGCCAGCTAAGGTTGTCTGGGAGAACCAACAATTTTGTGTGTCCTGGGTCCACCCATGAAGTTCAGAACCACCTTTCTGTTGCCACTCAACATGAGGAACATTGCTGGCACTGAGCCTTCATATCCTTGTCTGAAGGACATCTCCCATGGACATTTCTGCTTCTTATAATTGGAGGTACAGAGAGGACTCAGCAGTCCAGCCTGTGGAGGTCTGAGCTAGAGAGGGCTCAGTCTGACTTTTCTTTTCCTCAGCAGTGCCATATGTATAGACTGCATTCAGATTGCACAGTAAATCCAAGTAGGTTGCATGGCAAACACCTTTTAGGCATTTTCAATTTCCCATTCTCCTGAAGTGACAGTATGTCACTGCATTTGCTTTTTAAACTGCAAAGAAAGATTAAAATTTCAAGCATTTTTCATTGCAACTAAAATAGCAAAAACATTTCCAACCATACAAATTTTAGATTAAATATACTTGTCTCACAAAGCTTACCTTTCAGGCCTGAAACTAGCTGAGAGCATTCTTTCACATTTTATCAACCCACATGCAGTTCACTCAGCAGTTTTTGATTAATGCAGGGACTGAAACGTAGGAATCTGTTCTGAATGCAGCTCATTCTTTTTAGCCTATTACTCCAGATTGTTTTTTTTTTTCAAAATTCAGAAAATACACCATTCACATCTCATACTTAAGCTTGGTGTATTCTCATAACATTAAGGTAATTTCAAGGATATTTTTAAAACTATAGGCCTTAATAATTTTCTAAAGAGATGCTAAGCAAGCAGTATCATTACATTTCAGAAGTATTTACAGCAGTTCTCAAGTAACAGAAACATCCAAACTTGGTAGGTTCCACTGGCTAAACTGGATCCAATCTCAGAAGTGTTTCACATCTACAACTTCTACTGAGTGGGCTAAACTTTCTGTCATATTTAATATTTGATGATTCCATTTAAAAATGCAAGCATTTTTATAAAGGGTATATTTGGATACAGTTACAGAATCATGCATAAAGTTATTTGTATTAAAATAATAACATTTATACAGACAATTTTCAAAGGAAAATTATTCTCTTTTTTATTTGGGTTTGTTGGATGTAGAACAGTTACAAAATTTTATGGATGTCTTTCTTAGAAGAAATTTTGGTTTTCTTTGGCTTGATCTTTTTTAATTCTGCATGTAGCACAAGACTTAATCACAAGCACAGTACTAAGAAAAATTATGAAGTACTGTACATTGATATGATGCACCTTTATAAGACATATCAATGCACATTAATGTTGCTTTAAGGCACTATTAAGGAACATGTAACAAATACAATATAGATAGTTTAAAAAACATTGACAGCAAAGCTTTTTTCTGTTTTCTTTCTGATTTTTACAGAAAAGCAATACCATTTAGCAAAGTACCTGCTATGGAAAGATATTTAAAAATTATAATATTCCACCCTTTTACAGAATTACCTCTTATGTTTTCATGCTGCTGTTCATCATGAGGATCCTCCACCTGAATCTCTCCTTCAGAAAATTTTCTGCATTATCATTCCATGGTGAACTTCATGGAGGATCTGATATTTCTTCACATTTGAGTTCAAAATTCAGCTTAAGTTACAGTTCCAGTTTTCAAGGGAAAATTATGTATACTTTTTTTTCCCCTCAAGCATTGTGCAACACAGGTTTCAAATTTATTTACAAATGCTTGGTACCCAGCTTTCACAAGCCTAAGCTGGCAGAAACTTTGTTATATAAACTATATCAGGTCAAATATATTTCTGAGGTAAATGCACTAAGTGAATTTGGCTCATGGTTAGTAGTTTATAATTCTGGGCAGCAGTTTAAAGCAGTTATTACAAAGTTGTAATCATCTTCCTGAACGCTGTATTGAAGTAAGTGTTTTGGCTGTCAACTAGATTCACAAATTCATATTTTTTTTTCTGTTTCACTATATATTATTTCAGGTTGTGTATGACAAAGTCACAGAGCTCAAAGGCCGTGTACTGAAGCTTGTTGTGAAAAGCAAAGGAACATTTGTGGGAGCTGTTAACATTCAGCTGAGCAGTGTCCAGTTAAATGAAGAAAAGTGGTATCCACTGGGAAACAGCGTAATTTAAATGTTGTCTAAAATCATTCATTTATTTATCCACTAATGTTTCTTTATCCCATTTCCCACGGTACATTTTGTCTCAGTTGCCCTTGAGAATATGCAGTCATCTGCTGATCAAATGCCTTAACATTTCTAATCATAAGGCTATTGTCTTAAAATTGCTACCATCTTCCTACAACAGCTTGCTGTCAGTGTGCATTTAAGAAATAGCATCCTAAGAACTTGTAGCAGCATGCAGGAAATTCTTATGAAAGCAATTAAATTTTGGGGGGGTTTCATATTACATAGTACTGTAAAAATACTAAATTCTGTACACATCAAAGTGTGGGGCCTCATTCTTTGCCCATTAATTCCATTGACTGTGTTGAAACAATACTGATAAAGGTGTATTTAATCGGCACCTGCTATGACCCCACTGCATATGATGATTTCACCAGAGAACCATGGGATGGTTCCATGGGTGCCAATACATTTCCGATGTCTAGCAGATTTCATGTTAAATCTTATACAATCAATATGTTTAAAACAAAAAGAAACAAACACAAAACTTAAAATCTTTGCACTTTACACATTTTGTGCAGCACATGTTAGTGTGTTTTTAATTTTTTATATAATGTAACATTCAATCCAAGATTTTCATATCTCCATAAGATATGTTTCTTTTATTCCAACATCCATGAAGCAAATATAACTGATCATTTGTGAGAAGAAAGGAGGGGGTGGAGAAGCTAATATTCACCAATAAATAAAACATATTAAATGTGAACTTTCACTGTGGTATTTATTTAAGATCATGATATAAAGCATCTTTGTTCACCAGTCTTACTGCATTGAATTCCTATGCTGCATAAGGGGATCAAGTCAATACATGCACTGACCTCAGGGCTATAAAATGTATATATACATATTAAACTATGAATGTGAGTGGTTACTTTGAATTCACTGAGGCTAATTATGGGCTCTGTTCTTCAAAGCATTTTTACCTAAATTAAGGAAGTACTTAAACAGACCTTCAAACATTTAGCATATGAGCAGCCATAATGAACTGTCCATTATTGCCAACTTCTTACACACACATAGCTGACCAGGACTACATATACCTTTCTAGGACAAAAGCACATTTTTAAGGCACAGGAGATTTATTTGATGATTTCTGATCTGATCTGCTGTAAAATTTCAAGTTACCATATACTAAGTAGGTCTGACATTTGTCCTACCAGGTGAGAAAGTGGTCAACAGAGGGATAATAGTGCCAGAAGGGGAAGATAATTGTATCCTTCTCCCAAAGGGCACTCACAAATCAGTCTTCAGAAGGTGATATTTTAGAAAGCTCCTGAAGTGGGACTAGGCTTTTTATTTAGGAAACTAAATAAGCTGGAGGTTTTCTTTGCATGAAACCAATTGACTATGTCACTTGGTCAGTTTTTATCTGAGAATAAATTTCCCCAGGCAATCTGGTATATCTAAACTCCTCCTCAGTAAGGGGAGGTGGGGAGAGCTCTGTATATTAATATTATTAGTATTCTTCAGAGCTGAAAAAAGCTATAAAATATTTACCACATGAAAGGGATATTGGCTAGCATACAGGTATAATCACTACAAAGATCAGTAAGTCTAACATTTTAGATTATAGGAGTCTAACATTTTAGATTATAGGCTCTCCTGGGTAAGGAATCAAGTGATTTCTCAGTCAAGCACAGAAAACGCATTGAGGCCAGCTTACAATGTTATCAAATTACCTGACCTTACAGGTCAATATTGATTCTAGATTCTTCTTAGTCTACTGTCTTTGTTGCCTTATTATAACTGTAATGTAATTTTCTAATAGTAGTATTTCCTGTTTTATTTCCTAATTGTTATTCACCACATGCCCTCATTTTCCATCTTAGAGCAACATTAAATAGAATAGCATTAAAATGACATTAAATAAAAAGAGCATTAAAATATAATATTATCAGAACTGTCTGCAAATACTGTTTGTGTTAAAGAAAGAAACCTATCAATACAACATCCTTTAAAAAAAAAAAAAAAAAAAAAAAAAAAAAGCACATTTGTTTGAGTAACAAATCTGCAATTAACTGGGTAGATATAGCCCTATGGAAACTCAACAATACTTCCATTTTGTAAGGAAGATGGCAAAACTGTGTCTTATGGGCAAGTTCTACATTGATAGGTATGTCAGGCAAGAAGTTGTGGTCAAGGGCTCTTAAATCACAGAATCAACCCTTGCCTTTTCTAAAATGATTCTAGTTCACGTCAAAGCATTGTGCTTCCTATTTCCTGAGTTCACAGTAAGATGTATCCTGAGCTCCCTGCTGCTATGAGGAACATAGCCTTTTACAAATCAGTCCCTGAATTATTTGTCTTTTTTCAGCAGCAGGAGGTTCAAGACTAAGCCAAGAAAAGGTACGGATATTTGCCTCTGACTTTTTATCATTTTAAGAGCTGGTTATTTTCCCCAAAACTATTTTTCCAGGTAGGAAAATTACAGTGGACATTAGAGAGATATAGCCCAATCAGAAGCTGCTGTTATAAATTTAAAGGGTACATTGTACGTACAATTTTTCTTGTACCCTTGGAAAGTTAAATGGTAAGAAATTTTGTCCAATATAAATACAAGTATCAATGTAATATGTTCATAATTTTTCAGTTTCAGATCATAATACTAGACTATTATTCTCACTCGGTAATTAATCATAATTTTGAAATTAGCTGCAAATGAAATTAACAACTGAATTTTAAAAATGTCAAAAAATGTTCAGTCTTTATGAATTAGTTCTAAATAATGGTAAGGCCATTACTTATTCAGGATACCATTTACTTACACAAGAATTCTCATTAGCTTAATAAAATCATTAAGAATGTGCCACTCTGGAAGTCAGACCACTAAGTTGTTGCAAACCTAATGATGTTTTATTGAGTAGGGTGTGATCCTTCAGAAGAAGCGATACTGCAGAGCATCATTAATAGTACCAAACATGAACAAACAACGATGCAGGTTTGAGATTGGCACCATCTTTGGACAACAGGGGAATGTTGCGGTAACCTGTAAATACAATGATACTATATTAGTGTATTAACCGCAAACACAAAGATATATTAGAGTGTTTTTATGATCTACCATGCAAATAATGCATAGTTTATAATTCTCTAAATAACTCTTTAAAATAAACTGAAATTATATAGAACTCAAATCCGATTTCTACTTATTTTCTCCTCTACATATACATTATTTAATTTCTGACATTTTTAGACACAGAATAAAACGCCGGTGTCTTTCAAGATGTGGTGTTTTTTCAAACTGAAGACTTTTAGCCCAGTGAAACACAGGGAGAGTGTACATTTTAACATCCAAAGATGATGCGTGCTGCACATATTGTTCTGATGGCAAATTAAAGAACTTGTAATTGAACAGTGACAGTGGCTTAGAGAAGAATGGCATTGCACCAGTAACACGCTGGCCAGCTGAGACAGGAATAAAGTGTAGTATAATAAGATCTTCTACCATAACATCTTAAGTCTGTTAAGGATCTCCTTTTACATATGAGTGATTCCCAGTACCAGACATAAGGCATGCCTTAGAAACTACATGTTGTTGAATAATTTGGAGAAACTACAGTACTTAACGTCAAGCTTAATTAACTTACCTCCAAAACCCCAAACCTCTATTGTTTTATACGACTGTAAATGTCCATTGTTCCATAATATTAAACAATGACACTTTTTATTTTAAAGAATGTTCTGTGATATATCTGTGTATGTAAAACTGCAGTTATATAAGTATCTGTTATGAATAAGTACATTCAGAACTGCAGTTTTCAAAATCCTTCTTTAGGTGTGTCTGGATGTGTCTGTAGTCTTTGGGACCCTCATTTATCTGGGTTTGAATTTTCTTGATTCTTTTACATGACATAAAAGCTCACCTGGCATCTAAGGTTCAGCTTCTGGGCAGCCAATATTAAAGCTGAGTCCAGGCAATATACATTTGAGATCAACTTTTAGAGCATGCGCACAGTATGTAGAAGATTTGGTTTATTTCCTATCCAAAGATATGCTTCAACAAATAAGACTCATTTAAAGAACGTATTCTAGCTCCTAACTACAAAACATTCTACAAAGTATCCTGACAGAAGGAAAACCTCTTTAATATTGAAATTGTTCAAATTTGTATGAAATAATTAACTACACATTTACTGAGTGATAGCAGTAATAACTGAGTTCTTGCCCTGTGTTAGTATTCTACATAGCTCTTTGTATGTTATGTATATATATGTATATGTATATATAAGGACAGGGACTGTAAGCCAGGACGCCTCTCCTCTTGCCTTTAACCCCCCAGCTAGAGATTTATTCTCACCTTCAGCCCTTCTGAATATACCTACTTCAATCATTGTGTGAAAAATCAAATACTGCTACAGGTGGGCAGCAAGCATTCTTCCCCATTATAATCTACAACTGAGTTGAGAGCCCGCTGCTGGGGAGAGAAAGGAAGGGATATATACATTTGAATCCCTTCAAGAGAAAATCCAGGGGAGGGTAACAATGGCATGACTTTGTCCCACTGCCTGCCAAATCAAAAAACAGATGTAAGCACTTAGCTTTTGGAAGCAACTTGCCCTCAGGGGACATCTCAGAGATATGAATCCTAGGGAAGGAGGGACAGTCCTGTAGTACAGATTAAAGCAATCATAGGAGCTGTGAAGAGTAAGATTTAAATCATAACTCACTCTTCAGCTTGGTTAAGATAGTTCTTTCCTAAGAAATTTAGACTGTTGTGACTTCTTCTGTAAGACACATTTTCCCCTTTCACTATTTAGGGAACTTAGATACTTAAAGCAAAACAATGTTTCCAGACCTGGAATCCAGAAGTCTCAACGTTAAGCATTGCAATAAATTTTGAAATTACCTGTCAGTTCATCTCTTAGAAGCATTTTATTTATGCCTCTGGGCATCTTGATGGCATTACCATTTTTTTTACATTGTTAAGTGGGGATTAGGCTAATTTGCTTGACACTTTGTAGCTTTTGTGCCTACACTTGTTTCCTAGCATTTTTAATTACTCCACTCAAAATCTGTATGCTCATACTTTTCCAAAATAGGAATCTTCCATTTGTGACCAAAATTAATCATACAGGCGCGTTAAAGAAACACTGAAAAATTATACCAACACCACCCCCCCCAACACCCAAATTGATGGGTTTATAAGCATATATAAGCTTTAGAGTCTACTATTTAAATTTGTCTCACACATCATGAGTTGGTGTTTGTTTCTTTTTTTCATTATCCTGAAATACTTAAATAAAAGCAAAGTAAAAGGTGATCAGTGTAAAAATTTATGTTGGAGAAAAGCAAGGGTGCTTTTAAGAGTAACGTCTTTGTTCTTGTGTAACTCCTTAACCTCATCTAAGAATCACAAACAGCTTTATGACTTCAGAACCTAGAAAGAAAAAGCCACTAAAAGCCCTCTTAAGCTTGATAAAAAAAGGCACAGTGCCTGTTGCCAGCTGCAACATTTTGCCTTCACATCTTCATTCACTAATGAAAGTAGTTTGTTTGTTTTGTCAGAAATAGCTTTGGAAATTCAATATAGTTAAGAGCCATTTTACATAAGCCATTCTCATTGGCCTACTGACTTCTGTGTCTGCTCTTTATGTGCAGCCTATTAATCATGTAAGATTTCAGAAGCTGTACCAGTACAAGAAAAGAAACACTACCAAGAAAAATACCATAAATATTTTGCTTAATTTATATTCTTAATTCTCCACTCTGAAAAGTTGCAGATAGGTTACCTGAGGTTTTTTGGTGTGGTTTTTTTTGTTTTGTTTTGTTTTGTTTTAATTTGGCTTGTATTGGGGTTTGGCGCTAAGTAGAAGATGCACAAAACTGTTGCCTTTATATTAGTTCTGACTAATCTCTCTTCCTGTTTCCTATTATAATGAGTTAAAATACCATCTGAACAGTTTCTATCAAGAATGGAATACTGCAGTTGGCATAACTAACTGTTATTAATATCATTTGGTTTCTACACCATGGATTTACATTCAGAGACTACAATGACTCTAAAAAAGACGAAGAGTGCAATTTTTCCCAATGGTTATACAATTCTCCTTTAGGAAATAAACATAATGCTGTACTCCATCAATACTACGGTCATGATAAAAGCCTAGTGTTGTAGGTTGGTTGAGCTGTTATAGGTGGCTCACATAAAAAAATATTACCTTTACTCAGGCTCAGCAATGGTAAGGTGTATTGACCAACGAATTCATTTGAAACCAGAGAGATCTCATCCTCCAGACAGAAGCGTATCAATGCCAGTTCTGGTACTTGGACAGTAAAAGAAAAGGTTTCATCCCATCTAGGGCTTAAAGCTAATGGAAAGAGGAAATACACAATATCAAAATACCATTTCATTTATTCTACTTAATATCTGAATTATCATGTCTGCTATTACTGGTCTGACCTGGTCAAGATTTGTTCTTTTCCCCTAGATTTCTGTACCCATTTAAATAAATTACACTTCCACTGACTTCAGTGATATATAAGTCACATTTTTTTTATAGATTATGGAGTTAAAACTGTCAGAGGGGAGCTTTCAGAATGTAGCAAATATGGAAAGCTTGGGACTTGCCTACAGTATGCAGGCCAGCACCTTCTAAGGATTTGTCATGTATTAGCTACATAATAATGTAAATCAAAAGTCTAATAAAGTTGCTGTCATCTATTAGAAGAGAACAAAATGGGACAGCACTAGCCAGGTTAAGAACTTCTGCTCAACTTAATTTTTTCTATAACCATATCAGTTTCATGTTTTGCCAAAGTATCTCCTTTCACAGTGTTGAAAATGAGGCAGTAGCTAAATAAATTAAGGTAGTAAAGTGATCCCTTGACTAAAAATACAAAAAAGAAGTTGTGGAACAGGAGGGCAGTGCTTTATCTTGAACAATGTTCATACAGAAAGAAATTAAATTCAGGGGCCGATTTAAAACAGCAGCCATTTAAAAAAGAAGAAAGGAAAAATAGAAGACAAAGACACAGAAGAAGGGAGCTCACAGGCAACTTTTAGTCTGAGCACCATGAAGATCCATATGATACAGTTAAGGGAATGCTCAAAGACAACTACGGAGTACACACTTTACCTGTCAAGCAATTAAGGGACTAGTTCAACTAGAAATTTCATATGAGCTAAGTGATGAAATCACAGAAATTTCTTCAGTAAAAAATGTCTTTAAATTTACCAATTAGTGTACTGGGTTTGGCTGGGATAGGGTTAATTTTCTTCATACCAACCTGTATGCTGCTGTGTTTCAGATTTGTGACCATAACAGTGTTGATAACACAACAGCGTTTTAGCTATTGCTGAGCAGTGCTCACACAGTGTGAAGGACTTCTCTCTTTCTCACTCTGCAACCCTCCCCTCCTCTCATCCCAGCAAGTAGGCTGGGGTGCACAAGAAGCTGGGAAGAGGCACAACTGGGACAGCTGATCCCAACTGACCAAAGGGGTACCCCAAGCCATATATCATGCTCAGCATAAAAAAGCTGAAGGAAAGAAGGAGGAAGGGAAGATGTTCAGAGTTACAGTGTCTGTCTTCCCAAGTAACGGTAACACATCACATAGCCCTGCTTCCCTGGAAATGGCTAAACACCTGCCTGCCAGTAGGAAGTGGTGAATTAATTCTTTATTTCGCTCTGCTTGTGCGCACAGCTTTTGCATTAACTATTAAACTGTCTTTATCTCAATCCAAGAGCTTTCCTCTCTTTTGCTCTTCTGACTCTCTCCCCAGTCCCACTGGGGGAGATTGGGCTCTGTGAGACTGAGCTGCCATCCAGGGTGAGCTCACAACAGTGAGTAAAGGCAGTGCATTCCATCTTCCTTCACAAGAGTGCTACTAGCTAGGAGTTTGTTCTTCCTTAACCTAGTAGTCTACAAAAATGGCACATAGCTTGAACTTTTTGTGTCAGAAGGTTCTAGTCTAGGGAGAAATAATTACAGTGTCTGTAAGTACATAATAGCTTCTTGATATGAAAAAAAATGGTAATTCCTTATGAAATATTATTGTGCTTTGTTCATAGTCAAGAGAATAAGACATGCTCACCATTGCTTTTTATAACACTAGATCTTTTTTTCATTTGATCTTCTGGCACACCATAAATTTCTATCTGCACTAAGGGGTCAGCTTTGTTAGTCTTCGACAGGTTACTGGGTGGTAACTGATGACCACTGATGAGCTGGAAAATTAAAGTTATAATGCATTGAAATAACTGTAAGAATGAACTTTACATAGTAGCCATAGTAACAAAAACTGTTCCAGAAAAAACTAATATAAGAAGCCTATACCAGCCATAAACTCTTACAAAAATAGATATTAAACACAATGAAATTAAGAAGATGGTTCTTACCATTTGATTTATTTCTTGGTTAATTTCATAGAATCATAGAATGGTTTGGTTGGAAAGGAACGTTAAAGATCATCTAGTCCAACCCCCCTGCAATAAGCAGGGACATCTTCAACTAGATTGGGTTGCTTAGAGCCCCATCCAACCTGATCTTCAATGTTTCCATGGATGAAGCATCTACCACCTCTCTGGTCAGCCTGTTTCACCACCCTCATCATAAAAAAGCAGTAATAATCTGATATCATGCTTCAAAATATAATTTTCACATTTTAAGTTTTTATTCGATAACACCATTAAAATTATATTTGGTTATGATGAAAAATAATACTGTTGGAGAAATCAGTCTCATGATTTTTGCATTTTCTGACATGAAGCTCATGAATTCCTATTAAAGCTGTGTCTAGTGGACTAGCGCTAACACCCACAGTGATGTCAGTATTGTGTTACAGGGTATGTAGCAAACTGTCTCACCTCTGTGCCTTCTCTTTCACAGTAATACATAAAAACTATGCTTTTAGTAGGATCCCTGATGTTTTTCTCCTTAATTTAGTTAGCTATGCGGAAATTATGCCTCAGACTCCCCTGTAATCTGGCACCCAGCCTAAGAAAGGATTTATGAAAGCCACAACTTTGTCTGCTTTCTATCTATATTTCAGGACACCTAGGAGATAATAACCATCTGTTCAGTGATATGCTTTTTAGAAATCAATATATGGAATGTATCTAGAGCAATATACAACCCTGAAAATGTAGGTGAAAGATACGGCTGTTATGATCCAGATCTCAGGACTGAGCAAAAATCATTATGCTCTTACTCCCCGGTCAACCACAAAAACAAACAAACAAAAAAATCAAACCCCACAAATTCCACCTTTTGCTTAGATATTTACTGTAACACCTCGCTCCAAGAAAAGTTCTAGTCTGAAACAGCAGAACAGTCAGTGGCTTAGCAAACCTTGATGCTGTCCCCTTTCTTTCTAGAAAATAGCTACTGCCTTCACTAGAAAGCTTTGCAAGACACAAACACTGATGGACGGCCCACTTAGAACCAGGAAAGGTTCTTTGACATGCCCTAAATGTCATGACAAAAATTCAGCCACATTGGCCAAGTCTTGCTTCCCGCTCTTAACGCATTGATAGAGCCAGTGGAAGTCTGTCACAGGACAGGAAAAAGTGAGCTCTTTCCAGCACACTATAACCCAAATCCATAAATCCAATCAATTTTTAAGACCCAAAGTGAAGCAGACATACAGAGAGGGTAGTGTATAACGTGGTAGGCTCAGAAGTTTCCTTATGAGGTACCTTGAGTATTTATATTTCTGCTTCAAAGGCTATCTGCTTTTTGTTGATGGGAATTACGGCACATGAGGTTAAGAAGGACATTGAACTCAGTAAAACTGGGCCCTGTGTCATTTTGTGTTCACTTATATTCTTCTTTTCATTCATTCATTCATTCATTCATTCATTCATTCATTCATTCATTCATTCATTCACAGTCAGTCTGAGAGATTTGACCCCTAGATGTTTTATATCTTTGCCCTCTGTTAAGTAATTTCTCCATTCATCGTTAGTAACTCTTCTTTAGCAGAAACTGTTTTCCCTTTGACTCCTGCTCCTGACACTTTTTATCTTCAGCCACCACTCCTGTTTTTTCTGCTGATTCAATGAATGAGGCACTCTGTGCCCTACAGTCCCTCAGCTGGTGGGATGTCATTGCTTCTTTGTATCCTGCACTACCCAGCCTGTCTCAAGTCTATGTCCTCAGTCTAAAAAGCTGCCTTTCTCTTTTCCAACTTTTTCCAGACTCAGACATTTCCTTCCCTTTGTCAATATTTTTTCCTGTCTCCTGCATTACAGCTGGGGATTTTTCCTCATCTTAATTAATTCCAGCTTTATACAAATAAGGACTAAAATACTTGATGTATATGCATAGATGCTTGAAATCATCCAGTAATGTCTCTGCGTAATTGGTATGCTCACTGTTAGGACTCTAAAAATGTTCTTGATTAGGTACATGCATTATGTAAGTATTTTATAATTGTTATTATCTAATGTTTTATCTCCACTATTTAATTCTCTGAAAGAAACAAAATAGCAATTACATACTGATTTTATGCTTTTTAAATAACATTTATGCAAGTAGTATACTTTTTAAACAGAAATAGCACTTTTTCATTGGGAAAAGATAGTTTTCTAACTAGTGAACAATTATAAAACATCTACTTGACCTCAAAAGAAGGATTTTGCTAACCCATTATTTTTAAATGGCATGTATTTCTAATATTTTTTAAAATTAAATCAGATTTTAATTTGGGGAGGTGGACATAATTCAAAGGCTTATTGATTCATCCCTCTTTTACACTTATTTATATAATTTTAGCCTGAGAAATAGTCTTCTATGTATGTGTAGAAAGATAACGAAGCTTAAAAGAAGTATAAAGCTTGTTATCTTACCTTTAAACATTTCTATTTGTCAATTACCATTATAGCACATGTAGTATTACTAATACTTAAAGAAAATAACACCAAAAGTGCACATTCAGTTTCTAAGTTTTCAGAGTTCAGTCCCCACAACCGTAACTGACAGGTCCCTTCATCACTGTGTTTGTGACACAGTGCAAGTTGCATTTCTTTATGCAATACTGTGAAAAATCATGTACTTTTACAAACTTGCATAACTTCTGAACATCTATATCTTTTTAGCAAACAGAAGTGAATTACAGATGGGAAACCATCCAAGCAGCAGTAGATACTACATGAGAGTTTTAAAATGTTGTTAAAAACCAATATTCAACTTCTCAACAACCAGGAATGAAGTAAACATGAGGAACCAATAAGAGTTAACAATTAGGTCTCAACTACATAACATCTATTTTCACATTTTATGAGAAAAACCAACAATTAACTAAGCTTACCGTTATTGACAGAGACATTGGTTTGCTGTATCTTCCCACATTGTGTGGAGTAAATGTTGAATTGTGATTTCTCAAGAATTCTGGTTTCAGAATATAGCCACAACCACCATTGTCTAGGAATTTTCCATTTTGCAATTCCATTTGTACTCCTGGTGTCTGGAAGTTTAAGGCCACTGTAAAATTAAATAAATGTTGGGTTTAGTGATTGGAGCTGATACCATATTATAAAATAGCTGACAGTAATAGTAAAAACAAAAGTAAATGAGATTAAAATATGTGTATCTTTTAAGTCGCATGTAAGGTCCTGTTATTTCTCTTAAATTTAGCAGTATTCAATAACGAATGATTCATGCACAAAAGAAGTGCACTATTTAGGAATGCACCATGTTTTAAGGACTACCCTATAGATCTTTTTTACACTGTCATGTGTTGTGTGCTTTCCCTTTTCTTTTAAATTAGATCTCGCAGAATATGAAATGAGAGATCTTTTTTCTCCATAAGAACTAAATTCACTTATTAGTTTCTCTACAGTGGCAAGACCCTGCACGCTGAGCCTGCTGTCAAAGTTCTGATGCAGAAGGCAAGAGCATCGGATTGTAACTAACCTTGGTTATGGTGCAGAATTTGTCACAAAAGCATGTCACCCAGAAGATCAAGAAGCTTTAGTTTAGAGTTAGAATATTCAGTGCAAATACATATAAGTTTATAGAAGTAGAATTTTAAAACTCTTCTTAAATTTATGTGAGCAAGCTCTTTTCAAGCTTAATCCTCCAGTACTGGTGTTTATTGTTAGTATACACCTGACAGATTTTCCTTTCCTTGGCAGCTCAAAATATTTTTGGTTTGCTGCAGCAGCAATAATAAAATAACACACTTCTCATCAACAGGATATTGTAATTCATGAGATAAAGCCAACATTGCAATAGACTTCTTTAATGAAATTTTCCCCTGCTCTGGTACATTGGAGCTTCCTGTCACATTCAAAATAGAAAATGCACAAGTCAAATCAGTGAAGTGATAACATGACATGTGTTAAATAGGAAACGATAAAAAGTCATTTACTTAATGGCTTGGTAGGAAAAAATGAAGACTTTAAGCAGCACAACTGACTCTTCATAATAACTCAAGAAGAGGAGCTTATTACACATTTTTATCAGATAATATGAATGTATTGAATGAACATTTGGAAGAATTCAGAAATCCTTATCTCATGTGAAAATGCAAGAAATTTGGATCTGTTTCACTGAAAAAAATTTTGTTTCTTCACTGCTTTGATGATCCTTCTAAAAATATCCTGTAGTAAATGACACATAGGAACAGATCTGTAGAGTGAAGCAGCTGGTACTATGGACCTAATGTTTGCACTAAGTATGTTTTCAGTGAGGTTACTTCAGAAGAGCACTAGCCTGGTCCCTTGCCCTCAATACCAATTAGCGGCTGGAATACATCAAGTGCTCCCAGAGTGCATCCTCTATTTCCTCTGAAAGGAATCCCATCTGTGCTAGATAACATTGGTCTGCAACAGGAACCAATGTGCAGTAAGTAGGAACAATTGGGAAACTTGCCTAAAAATCACCCAAACCAACAAAAAAATACCACCACCAAAACACAACATGCACTCCTGATTTGAACGAAATGTTAATGTAGATGCAGGCATAGATTCTGTGTCAGTATGCAAAGGAACTTTAAGCTTATTTTACCTTTGACAACAGAAACTAAACTTCAGAATGTTCATATTGCCCATTGCACATCTTTGCCTTTTTTAAAGAGGGTAAGTAAACTCTTGGTATAGTTTTGCAAGTGGTTCACAAATTGGTTTTTATGACTCAACAAATCATCCAGAAACAGACCGAAACATGGTGTTATATGACCCTTGTTGTATTTTAATACATTGACTCAAGCAGTGCAATGAATGCTACAAAACTGCAACCCTGAGGCCCCTTGAAGCCCAGGTCCTGGCATGATCTACAGATACCCCAAGATCTCTCAGTCCATAGGTAATTACTAGGCCATAGTTTCAGAATATGTGTTTTAGAAAGAGTAACTGGATACAGCAAATCAGTCACAGCTTCAAACAGCAGCTTCCACATGATGAAACTAATTACGTGATTGTACGTAATGAGACTGTTGCTAAATTTGCTGAGCTTTATAGGCTACTAAGCAGGAAAATCTGATTTAACAACAGAAACAAGCAAAGGAGAATACTTCACATTTTATCTTATTAAGAAAATTACTTTTGCAACACAAGTGAAGGGCCATGTTATTATTGGTTGATATCTTCAAACATCAATACTATATTTTTACTTAATTTACTTTTACCTTAGAATAAGTTAAAAACACACTGAACAGTAGTTTTAATTTACCTACTGATTTCCCAGTATTGCAAGTTGTAACCCAATTAAGGTAAATTAATGTTAAATTTTGTATCATATTCTCTGAGATGCATACCTCTGCTACAACTGTTTGCAAGGTTCATAGCTGCCTGGGGCCTCCTAGGAGAATGCTTTATGGTGTACTGTCGATGCACAGTTTTTCTTTTTAATCAGACACAGTTATAACCCTTACACTTCTTGAGAAATGGTAAAGTTCATGAATTAAAACCTATGTTTTCCATTGTCTAGCAGTGTGGTCTTAGCAATATCTTTCTGCAAGGAAGACTGAATTTCTATCCAATGTTTCATTTTAGTTTTGCTGAATTCAAGGACAGAACTTGCCAATAACATGCTTTGTACTGTTGTTTTATGAAACAGTAGAAATTTAATGCATGTACAAGGAGAGCTTTAAACTGCTGGTTTCTTTTGGAAAGAAGCCCAGATACGTTTACTATGAAACCATCTGAACAGTACATAATTTTAACGTATGGTTTTCATGGAAAAGTATAGACACCTGAAATTTAGCACTATGTAAGTTAAACTTTCTCCTCAGTCCTTCCATTAAGCACCAAAATCTTTTTAATATTGACATCAAAATCAAAACAGCAGAGCAAAACATGGACTTAAAGGACAATAAGAAAAGGAATTCCTCAGTGTGATTCCTGCATCTGAAATGGATTTAGCCTTTCTGGAACCATGAGGCCAAATCTCCTTCAGATCAGAATATTTAACACTCAAGTCCTCTTGCAAAGTACCAATGCTGCCATGGGGCTGTTGGCCCCAGACGTAAATAACTTCATATAGCAAATGTGAGTTAGGAAATAGCCTAGCTCCAAAAGGGTGAAACAATCCATAAATGCCCAGAGGAATACAAAGGGCATATTTCATCCCTATATCACAAGCAGTTAACTGAAGTCAGTCCCACAACTCATTGCAGAACTAACCACAATCTAAGTATTCAAATACAGCACCTTCCATAAGCATGACCATTCAAGACATGAATGAGTTTTAGATTGAAAGCAAAAGCTTTTGAAAACCAAAGTGAGTATTTGGGTTCTTAGATCTCTAAATGACTATGGTTTGAAGGCAGTTGAGGAAAACTGCATGTATTTTGTCTGTGATACTGCTTCTCAATTAATGTACCTATTGGGACTTTTAAATTGTCATTATTTTTTACTCTTTGCTTCCTGGCTCTATTAGCTGTATTACAACCCTAAGGTTTAATATATTCTCTGCATTTAAAAGGAAAGATTTTAATGGATTAGTACACATTTGTCACCAATTTTCCCTAAAATGAGTTACTTAATTGTATTTTATGCCATTTAAAATCCATCTCAAAATGTCTGGATTTTATGCAAACTCCAAAAATATCATATGCAAAAAAGCACTCCGTGCCAGTGTTCCCATCTCCATGATTTACTTCACTTCATTTGAGTCTAAAGAGATATAATAAATCACACTTCCAACTCTTTCATCAGTCTTGTTGCCACCCTCTCAGCTCTTTCCAATTGTCTATATTCTTAAATGGGCCACTCACAATGAACGCAATGCATCTTCTGTGCCTTAGATATCCAAAATTTGGATTGAATTTCACACAGGCTGGGAAATACTATGAAAATAGGACCATATCTTAATGATCTGGCACATTTTATCGTCTATGACATGATCTATGTTATTAGACTTGAAGACACTGCTTTCATTCCGCATGAGCACTCCTAGCTGGGTATTGACCATCTATCCTTTCTCCTCATATGCAGGTCACACCTGCACACAATCCATCACTGCCCAAATTTACAGAAACATTTTCAGACATACTTACATGACTGGGTAGTCCACATTACTTTTTTCAAAGGGATGTAGGTCACTTTTAAAAAAAAATCACTCACAGCCTGAATAAAGGGCATGCTAACTGAGTATGAGATGACTCAAAATATGGATGAAAGAGGAGGCTATTCAGTCATCAGATTACACTGAAACCAACTAAAGACATCTGAAGGAAGGATAAACTGTAACATGATGATGAATTGTCACCTGTTACATATACCAGGAAGCAAGCATTCATTTAACAGCTCTATCACCAGGTGGTCAGAACTCATAACCAGGAAAAATGGTGGAACAAAGTGGCTCTTAAATACCTTTTCTATTCAGATCTGAGAAACCAGAAAGACTTCCAGCATAATTAAGACTCTCTGCCAAATTACAGGAGCCTCCTGGGCAGTTCTGAGCCTAAACTAATGCTGTTTTGGTCCTGTCTTGTTATGTCAAGCTGATCCCCACTGCCATCTCTGGGTGCTTGTTAGTTCAGGCTTGTGGACATACTGTCCAAGGTCAGTCTCTTAGATGTCCTCAGCATGCTCTTTGCCTTGGGCTTTGTGAGTTTTATAAAACTTTATACAGCTTTAGCCCTCTTGCCAAGCCAGTGAATAGGTAAGATCCCACCCAAATTTTATGAAAAAAGACTTATGTTTACTAGAAAGAAAAAGTAGAGAGTGATTGGTTCCCTGACAACACACAGTATACTTAACTAGTTAGTTCAAATTTTGGCTTACAAACTGTCTCTCATCTCTTTTTCTGACCAAAAAATTTTGTCAAACTGTATGGTTTTTTTTTTCTCTCCTTACCAAACAAAATGGTCTTTAGCTATTCAGACTCCTGATTTTATTAAGCTTAATTATAATTTTGGGGTTTTCTTATCACTGATGCATTTTGAAACGGATGCTCTTACTCTGCAGAAACTTAATTTATGAATGATGTACAACATGAGGTATTCTGCTGTAGTAAGAGAGAGCTGTGAGAACTGAGTAACATGCACAACTGACACATCATGCTCAGTATGTGCAGTCAGTCTGTCCCGGTTGTCTTTGGGCCAATTCAATACTGTTGCTCTAAAGACACTGTCATTAGAAATGTTAAGAATTCAGTCATTATAATGGTCATAATTGCTAACATTGTTCCTACTTAATTACAAGTAGGTCTACCAGAAAAAAAGATACTAGGTGATTGAATGTCATTCATTGTCCAAATATATCTGCAACTGGTTTTATTTAGGGATCCTCTGTTGAGGAGTTCTCTTGGGAAAAGTACCTAAAGCCTTTCTGGTAATCTATCAAATCTAAAATCTAAATTTATTTTTGTTATTTCATTAATGTATCCGTCTGAAAGTTACACTTCAGCGTAAGTCTGGGCATCTTTTGGTTATCATTTCACTTATTTCACTTCTGAAAGATACTTTTCAAAAAAAAACTTTATAATTAGTTTGCCTCGTGCTTCTTGGCAGAAGTGTGTATTTTATCAGCTTCCCCTTCCTTAGTACAAGTCTTTAACACAGGGTTTAAAACAAGGTCAGCAAGGAGTTCAGAGACAATTTTGTCCCTGCAGTTTTTTCTGCCTTTTTTTAAATATGACTAGATTTCAAATAAATTATTTAGTATTCCATTAGTTGTCTGCAGTTGTGGATTTAATGAAGACAGCTGGAAAAATTAATGAAAAAATGAAATTTCTGTGTTTCTTTTCTTTTAAGTGAAATTCCAGTATCTATTACACCAACCAAAAAAAACCTGCCTAAAAAGAAGCTGGCTCCAGAGTAGCCCAAGAGCTTTGTCATAAACCTGGCAGTTAGAGAAGTTCTTGCAAAAGAAACATGAAACCTTTATTCAAAACACCTCCCAGCCCTTGGAGCCAGTCCAAAGGAAAGGCGAATGTATTTAGGTAGCTTCATGTATCAGAGTGATATTGTCCCACCTAACTTGTAAATGTCTACACATGAGTTAGCTGCCCCACTACAGCTAGTGAGGATCTAATCAGTGAATTTTATAGGGCAAAATAACCAAAAAATGTGTTCTTACTTTAAGTATGAATTTAATCATACCCCTGGAGTCTAGAATTCTAAAGTCCCATTAGGCTAGGGACTTATGGGAGCAAAGAGTAAGAGGTGAAGCAACGCTTTTTTTGGGTTCCATAAACCATGATGAACATGTGGCTTATTACAGCTGTACATTTTTGTCCACCTACATGGCTTTGTTATTAAAAAACACATTTCTTTGTTTGGCATCTTAGTGTTATCTTTCCACAATACATTATTCAACAGTATTTAGTAAGATTCATGTCAGTTGTGCAAGACCTAGTTTTAACTTCCTAAAGATGATTTTTTGGACTGTTAAAACAATATTAGTAAGACAGTAATAATATAGGTATTAATCCCACACCTCTTCTGCAGCTGACACATGACGTTTAGTCCTGTCCTTGAAAACTCAACAAGAGGAAGTGGCCACCCAAGAGATACTTCCCTGTGCCTTCTTGTTGCATTCTTCCAGGGCACTCCTTGCCTTGGAAGCTAGTAGGAAAACTTTCCTGTCTTTCTTGTAGCACATTCTCCATGAGTCAGTTGTGGGATAAGGCCACAGCAAGCCCAAAGAAAGAATGAGCTCTAGACTGGAAAGATAGCTGTATGGAACAGACTGGGTGTGTTCTGGCCATGAGGGGTATGACATGTCAGACTTCCCCTGCTTTTGAGCAGAAGAGGTGTTTTAGTTTGGGACAAAATATGGAAATTGTTTTGGAAAGACAGCTGAAACTGTTCAATGACTGGAGACTAACAATTAGGCTTTCAGATGCAGAATGAACAAAAGAGAAATTCTGTGATGTTTCTGTCTTTTCCATGACATAGGCAGCATTTGGAGTTAAGTCATCTGCATGGTTTTAAGGATCACAATGATAGTTTAACAGTTCTCAGTATTTAACTGCAGTAACATATACTACAAAGAGTTTTGAGGTATTCTAATAACCTACTTGAACATAAAAATAAAAACATTAAAGCATGTCACTTCACAATTTTCACTAGAAATCCAAGCAATAACAATTCAAAGCTATAATGTAATGAATATTGTCAATTTGTTTCAGATGTTTAACAGTAAATTAGCTGTTGAACAAAACGTGTTACAGAAAATGCTTACTTTACACTTCTGCTGTGATAAAAAAAATTCCAGTAAAAATAACCAAGAGTAAAAATTACCATGCTGAAAACCTAATTAACACTGTAAGAAGTATTCCACCATCTTTTAAGTTTGTTTTCCCTTAAATTTAATTTAATTATTTATTACATTTCTTTACTAAATTTGACACTCCATCACATATTCTAAAATGTATAGTGTTCAGTAAGATCATCAGAGTATCTGAACTTCCCATAATCAAACATAATTGGTTAATTTAGGTAAAAAATAATCGGTCCTGTTGTCTCCAGTTTTGTTTTTTATCCAGCAAGAAAGAAAAATAAAGTTTTACAGAAAACATACAACCAAAATTTCAAAAGTAAATTAATGATCCTCTGCCATCTTTTTCTTTATGAGGCTTTCCAAAGTCAGTCTCTTTTAAGCTTTCACTCACTTTGAACACAAGCAAGGTCAGACTTGATCATTTTAAGTTGCACAGGTGAGGCATACTAAGATCTAAAAAAGCAGATTTCTTTTCCCTAGGTAGCTTCAGAGGTTTAACTTAGAACTAGTTAAAGAGCTCTTTATCACTCATCTTTTTATGTGTTTTTAAATCATATTATTGCACACAAGATTTAGCCACAAAGTTTCCAAGCTGCATTTCGATGTTGCAGGCCAAAACAAAACCTATGATAAGAAAAAAATCCATCATACACGTAGCGGAATCTTCAGAGTAGCACATAAATTTTCATGAGTGCTCCAGAAAACATATGCTCTACATAGCCTCTTCTAAAACTAAATTCTGTACCTGCCATACCATGGCTTTCTCATATAACTTATGACATGTTTTGGTCATTCCCATAGGTTCTTTTGATACATGAATAATGTTTGCTACTGCATGCAAAGGATGTATTCAAAAGGACATTTAAGTCTTTCTACTTTTATTTTTACTGAGGTCTTCTTTTGGTTTGTTTTGGGGTTTTTTTTTCTCTGTTTTTCTCAGTCAATATAATATAACTGATAGCTGTTTATGTAAATAACTATTCTGAAATTTCTTTCCCGCATAAATCTTTACATTCAATTTTATTTACTAAATAAAAAGGAGATAGGGGTATGCCAAACGAGCTCTTTCCAGTGCCACACTGCAGTTGTATGCAGGAGGCATGCTAATTTTCCCAGACTATGAAAAGTATTTTTCTCCATAAGACCTCTTTGTTCATAAAACCTATCCTGCTCTTATGAGTCTCAGTTTTCAGAGAATGAACACTGAGTGCACAGTGATATCCAAAAGTGATTTTGTGGAAACCCTGAATTTTTACTATGTATTTTAACTTGCCTTCCTCTGGAAATTAGGTTTATACAATTACGTAATTCTCTTCCTCAGCACCAACAAATATTGGGCCTGTTGGACCATTTCATCCTGCTTTCACTGAGTGCCAGGCTGCTCCAAGTTACTATGTTCCAATCAATTTAGAGAAAATTGCTGGCAAGGTACGGAAGAAAGCACTGGTTTGGGCCTTTGGAAGTGAAGGAATAACAGAACTCTCACCATTTACATAACGCGGAGGACTGACAGGGAATATTATATGTAGGTTTGAAAAAACCTAATATATTTCAGTTTCCCAGCCAGAACAGTTACAGATGTTAGAGAAACTTAAAGGTAAGTGAGAAGGGTAAGCTAGCAGGTGTGAGGAGGGTGAAGGAGCTGAGGAGGGGGAATAGGTGACATAAGAGAAACCTGAGAGTCACATGAACAGTTTTAGGAAAGTGGTAGAGGGATCTGGAGGGATTACATCTGTGCATGGGATGCAGAGTACAATGGCAGAGACACAAGGAGAGTATGTGGACTATACGGTCACAGGACAGACACAAAAATTAAAAAAAATCTTTGTTAAATCAGTGGAAGGACATCAGCAGAAGATTCACTGAGTGGAGCTTTGGGAGGTGCATTGTGAAGCACAGTTATATTTCTGCCAAACAGTTATCTAAAACAGATCAGGGAATCAAGAATAGTTCTGACATGGTTTGGAAATAATGTATGTGGAGATTTGCTATTCCCATGAGAAAAATGTTTCTGCAAATGAAGATGCAAATGATGTGACCAAGAGGGCAGATCTAACCACTTCCTGCATATTTTTAATTCTTCAAGGAAGGGGCCCAAAGCCCCCGTACAACAAACATCGTATGTTTTGTACACTAATGTTTAGAATGATTTTCAATAAAGTAGACTGAGTCAACAGTGAAAGTAGTTATTTTCAAAGACTTCAGTCTTGTTTGAGATCTAACAAACGGATACCCTTTACAGAGATCAGTGTGGAGATTTACCGGCTAGAAAGAGAACTGGTAAACTGCAGTCAGATAAGCCTGAGAAAATAATTCAATCTTAAATTTAGGACCTCTGGCCAGCACTTACTCTAAGCATGAAGCAAATTTGCTAGTTTTTAATAGCAATGAAAATAGTACATAGAGAGTGCACCATCCCAGGTAAGTAATCCACATGACATCAGGCTTAGTGGGGATCAGCCACAAGGACAGAATATAATCAAACCAATTTCAAATAGTATGGTAACAGTGAGATACTTCCAGCAATAGCCTAGCCCAATTCCAAGTATGTACTATAAATAAACATTTATAATGACGTGGACACAAACAACAAATCTAACTAGTAATTTTTCTACTCCTACTGTAGTTATAAAACTATACCTCCATACAACAGTCAGGATGAGAAGCAGAATTTGTGACAATGAGAGAATTATGGGGGGTCTGAGTAAATCTCAGTTCTTTCATGGAAGAGCCAGCAATGAGTGGCCAAATTCACACAATCTCCCTAGTCCTTGTATCCCACATTACCTCAGTGTGTGGCATTGACAGCATGGCATAGCTCAGGGTGGGGGCAGCAAATGGTAAGAAATTTAGGCTGGGGACATCCTCCACCCATTGTGGTCAGGGCCACAGGGGTAGGAACAGCAATCTCTCAGTGAAAGCTGAGACATGATGCTCCTTCCAAGTTCTGTAACATGGAGAGTAGCTGGGGGTACTTTAGAGGGTTAAACAATAGAAAATATGTATGTGGATGGTTGATTGGAAATAGCACACTGTTTAAAAAAAAAAAAAATCTGAGAAGGTAACTTGAAACAGAAGTACTTTGGGAGCTGGCAAAGGAAACAAGTGAAAAAGGAAGCCTGGAGCAAGGGTGCACATAATCTCCAGGAGCCCTACAGGCAAAATGAAATCCATGCCCATCTTTGTATGTGTGTATTGTAATACAACAAGGTGAGGCCCTACCTTTACCTCTCAAAACTTGGACCCTTCAGCAAACTGCCCTGCTCAACCCACAGTCTCCCTCAAGTGGCCTTGGTACAGAATCAGAAATAAATGCAGAATATATATGTAGATGCAAAAAAGTATTGCTCTCTACTTTACCTAAGTCTGAAGAAGGTGTAGCAGACTGATGTAGAAAAATATTCTGTAACTAAGAATCTTTTAAACCAAAGAGCAAAAGGATGAAGACAAGACTGCCTCTAAAGCCGTTAAAAAGGGGAAAGTGCTAACAGGTGAGAGGTTTTTTAAAGCCTGCTGAGTACAGAAGCCATGCTTATTTTTAAGGATTTCAAATTAAAACCTAACTTGAAATTAAGGGAAACAGAAGTTATTGTTATTTCATTGCTCAGGGAACTAATATGCTTTGTACTGGAAATTAAGATGTTAAACATAATGTTGCCTCTGTGCAGTCACTTGAAACTCCCAGCAGCTCCTAGCTGTACCTTGGTATTCTGCTGACCAAGAGCACTGAAGTGCTTCTTTGCAGTAGCAAAGATATAATCTGGGAATTTTGGGCAAAAATACTAATTGTTGCATCCACATCTCCTGCATCTGTGATATTCCAAGTCACACAAAACCATTGAAAACCTACGGAGCCTTCATATTAGGCTTCCATTGCAGTGTAAAAATTCCTAAATCACACATATCTATATTTTTCCATTGCCTCTTCTAATTCAGTGCCACAAGGCAAGCTTAGGAAAAATCAAATGCAATTGCATTCTAACAGCTCCCACCTCTAGCTAAAAAGGCAGCTGCTTCTATTCCCTTGCTTACTACAAAGTAGCTATAGTGCTAGATGTCAGTTGAAAAAGATTTAAAAATAAAAAATAAAAAAATGAAAAAAGGATACAAAGAATAAAAAAAGAATAAGAAGCTCTCATTCCCATTTTCTCTTATAAATGTGCTCTATTTCTACCTTAGCCACAGCTAACAAATATACACTGAGAATATGAAATTTAATTACAGCATGCAAAGGAATGTAATCTATTTTCATTTTCTTGAAAGGTATATTGCAAGGGGTTTGGGTTTTGTTTGTTTTGGGGGTTTTGGGGTGGGTTGTTTTATTTTTCTGGCAGTACACTGCTTAATGCATAGCACGCTTACTTTTACCTCAGAACCTAAGATAACATAGTTAACATGATAATTTCAGCCAAGACAGGCAGTAAAATATAAATTATCATTTAGAGTTTCCTTACAGACACACACAGATAAATATCTTTAATTGTTAATAAAAAAAGAGATAATATATAAAGAGAAAGAAAATTCTGTTGTGGCTGTTGAAAGTTGTTTATATATGTGCTTTTGTTACACTGTTTCATAAGATAAAATCATGCTTTGTTAAGTCTTATGGCTAGGAGCAACCCAAAATAAGGTTCAAAGCTTTAAAATGTTGTGTTGTTCCAGCTAGTGTTTTTCTTATTATCCAATAGAAAAAAACGATGGTAGCTTAAAGATACAAGTATTTAACAAAACCCAATATTTATAATTAGTTAGGGCCTAATATTAATCAATTACAAAAGTAAGTAGATGAAAATAATATTCCTCTTAGTTATTATATACTAGTATTCCTGGATTCCAGGATGAAACATTACTAGGATATGTAGGCTCTCAGAGAAGTTTAGATAACACAAAATGAAAGTGATACCACTGAGGGAAAATATGTAACTTATATAACAGAAAAAAATACTATAGGAAGGAAAAACTCTTGCATCTATGTAGTCTCTGCAAAGCCTGGAATGCAACAGTCTCTGCAAATGTACATACCCATTTGACACCCCACATTCCAGAACTCTTGAGGATTATAATTTGAAGAGTTAGTTCTTGTTCCTTTGGGGTAGATTCTTGTAATGAATCTTGAAGTATGTCCAACAAACTCTTTAGCTGAAAAATAAAATGATAAGATCTTGGTAAGAAAAACCTTGTTAATATAAAGAACCTATTTGAATAATAATAGTAATAATAGTAATAATATAAATAATATTAATAATAAATAATACTATACTATATTGACCCAGGAATATTTATTTATTTTTACAGAATTATTATATCATGCAATGTATTTCTATTTTATGACATTTTAATGCATAATAATGTTAGTTTATGGGGCACTCATGAACATGGCTAAAATCCTATTTTAAAACTTTAATATTTTGTGTATATTTGAATCTGACTTCTGCATATAGTGCAGATTTTTGTTAAAGGTCAATAACCAAGAATCATTCCGTCACGGAAATATTCTCTTTCTTCACCTCTTTGTTAAGGTAAATATGATTTTTATAATAAAGCCCACTGTGTTCTTATGGAAAATTAAAAGACACAAACCAGGAAACTGATCAAAGAGACCACTCATTCTTTAATAGTTTAGTAGGAAAAATGTTTTTTTGAGGTTTAAATAAAAATGACTGACAAAGTTCAAAACCAGCGAAGAGCACATTTTTAAAAGACACTTAATTGATTCCTTTATAATCTTCAGAAGATGTTAATTATTTGAGCTGATTTTCTTCCTCCTAGCAGTGTTCCCTCCCACAAAGACATAAAATAAAGATATAGAAAACTTCAGATTATTTCTACCTACACTACTCCTGTTTAGTAATTAAACAGAAAGCTTTACATTTCCACGACCATCACTCTGATCCTTTCCACCCTCCTGTCACCCTTCCCTCCCCCGCCCCAATAAAACTACTTTTATGTTCATTAGATTGCTAGAGGGACCAGAGAGGACTCTGACTATGGATAGCTGGCAAAAGCCTATTTGTTTTGATTCTGTTCAGCACCATTCACTAATGAACTATTGAACCATCTCCACAAAGTGGTGGATGGCAGCTGGGCTGGACCTGAATGAATGGCCCTGTGGCAGACTTCATACCTGTGGTCAGTGATCTCTGCTCTCAACACTATCTTAAGGCTGTTGGCAGACAGCTGGAGTTAAAAAAGCAGAGGCTTCACTGTATTGGCAGCACCAAATGGAGATGCTCCAAAACAGAATGAGTTTTGAATAATCCAACTTGGCTGGTATGAAAGATCTAGTCCAATGAAGCAAACTTCCCCCTAAGGGTTTTATTCATTCCATCAATGCAAATTCTCTTATCTGCAGTTATCATCAAAGCCAGGGGTACTGCATGTCCAGTGAGGAATACAGACCATACATGAGGGCGGGTGACATCTATTCCACATATTTTCAAGTATTGACTGTAACTTCTAAATTATTTGATGCAGAAAACAATGAATCAAAAAGTGTTTATATATTTTGTATACTATGTTAATATTTGTTCTTATAAAACTACATGAAATTAAAACAAAGCTGTATTTCAATTAGTTCACAAAACCAACTGAAATATAAAAATGCAGTGCAAATGCTAAGATATTTCTAAATGTCATCAAAACAACCAAACAGAATTGGACAATATGTGTTTCATAAAATTTTAACATTTCCAATGCCTAAGAGGTGAACTCAAGCAACATTGTTATTTTATCTGATTGAATCAAAAGAAATTACCTGAATATTTTACCAATTTTTGTGCTCGGAGTTCTCCAATTGAATTATTTTCATAGCAATTCTGATTAGCAAGGGAATGCTCAAAGCTCACAAACTTCTCAGATTTGGTATAAATCACAAGGTCTGACAACGGAAGGGCAACATTTGTCTCTCTCATCTAATAATCATGATATAAAATAATGAAAGAATAAAAACATCAGAATTGCAAATATTTCATTATTATTATTAGAAATTCAGAAGAAACTATCATTTTAGATGCATAAACCATGGGAAAATGTGCCACAATTAATGAATATTTGAGCAGAAGATATGACTTTTGATAGTGAAAATTGATCCAACCAGAGACAATTAAGGTTATTGTCTCTATGTTTATCATAGCAATTATAGGGTAAATGGAGACATGTTTCCAATGCTTCCTAGCACAGTATTCTGCTGGACAGCTTTATCAATTCCCTGCTTCTGAGACCAGTATGTAAATTAACATAATTTTTCATGGCTCTTAACATTACTCCTTTAAAATACTTGTCCAGCCTTATATTCCTAAATACATAAAGTACCAGAAAAGGTATACTGATAGTACTGGGGGGGGTGGGGGGGGTGGGGGTGGGTAGGAAGAAAAAAAAAAAAGAAAAGAAGAAAAAAGAGCAGAAGAATCTATACACACTGAACAACACAAAGTAGAACAAAAGGAGAGTATTTCACTGTGCCAAGTAAAGCAATCACAGGTATATCCTTCCAAGCATTGCTCTGAAGTTAGGAAAACTCCATTCTTATTTAAGATGGAAAGTTCTTTGGCCAAAGTGTTTGTTTAGACTTGTTCCATTACCAAAGGAAGCGAAAGCAAGGGCTGGTGTACACTGAAGCAACTGAAATTTTAGCAGGGTCTAATTTCTTAAACTCAGGTACTATGTAACCTCTTTATTTTACTGAGCATGAACTTGTAAACTAATCAGTGGTAGTAGCCAGCAAAGAGCTGATGGTGCTAATAATGTTTACACTCCTTTAAAAATTTTGACAGCAAATTCTCATCTGACAAAATAATAGGGATTGCCTGCTCATGGTTCTTAAGCTATGCAAAATTCAAGTGCATTAATTATTCTGGGGCTACATCCCATGAGGAACAATAGGAGTCTACTGTCACAGAACTCCTGAGTAATGCAAGTCTGTGGATGTGGAAGGCAGCGATGCAACCAAAGGCAACAGCATCACTACAGTATGTTGAGTGTGGATTCAAATGCTCTCCCACCCTTCAACAGAGCAATAGAGTGGAAACTCAGAATAAATAGTCCCACTCCAATAAAGTGAGAGCCCAGAAACCATTTTCTTTTCTGACTGTGAAAAAGGTGTATGTGGTATATGTTCTGGTCTGTAATGTGATGTTACAAATATATGTGACCCTGTTATCTGGAAATTTGGCCTCCCTTGTTCAAAGAGGAATCCATACTTCTTCAGATATTTATTTTTTTTTACTGTCTTTCTATATCAGATAGAAAGAGAAAGAAGCAAAGATCTTGACCTTAAAATCACTTAGTGAAAAGAGACACAGAGGAAGAGACTCTCAGCAAAAACACTGAACCCTAAGGAGCATTACCGGTTTACCCACATTTAGATAAATACAGCATGATATGTGGAAAATTACTGGATACTGGGGTGCTTCCTGCCTGCTTAAAAAACTTGAACAAAGCAGCTTGAACCCTGATGGAGCAATAGATTTCCATGGCAGATAATTATTACTTGATTAAAAAAATAAGTTCGATTTGACTACCAAAAAGAAGATTACATCCAGTTTTTACATTCCATTTCAGAAATAGTATTTAATGTTAAGTCTACATGACAAATATAAAAATGTCTTTCCCATTGTAAGTATTTAAAGCTGTTTTAGCACGACAAGAACTCTACACCTAATTTCATGCATAAATCCAGAATCAAAGAAAACAGAGGAACAGGAACTCTTTTTAAAATCTCCAAAATAGACTGGTGAACTGACGGAAGAGATCGTTAGCTCTGTCCTCCATCATCAGGAACTGCTATGAATGTTCTCCATGCATAACTCCAGGAGAGCTTGAGACCAACAAAACTGTTGGGCAACTTTGTTATTTGATATATTGTGGTATTGAACACCTGGGACAAGTAAAAGACTTGAAAGTGAAAAATGTGCATGATGTTTAGGATGGGAGCATAGGGAAGGGTTGTTTTTTTGTTTGATACTAAAATATGTTCCAGTTTGGAGTGTCTTGTAAGAATCAGGAAAACTCTGAAACTTTGAGCTAAAACATACTATTGCAAAAAAACATCGCTCTAAGCAATTTTAAAGCCTACCTTTTAAATTTAGTCTCTATTTAAAGATAATCCTTATTTTTTAAAAAAAAGCTGGCATACATCTATGTGTTTTCTAAGTTCGACAAAAGTTACCTTTGCCTTTTTTCGAGGTGGGGATGAATGTCTACGTCCACTTTTTCTTTTTAAGGAATCACTCTGTGGGTAAAGAGGGTATTTTTCATCGGTCTCATCTTCATTGAATGTATTTTCACATTCGGAAATTTCCCCTGTCTCACCATGACTGTCAAGATTTCTCCTGATTATACCTTCCTCAATTGTTCCAACTTTTTTATTTTTTATCAGAATTTTTAATTTTAATTCCTGTAGAAAAGAGGTTAAACAGTAGTAATTAGAATTATGTATGGATTGTTCCTAGGTTTTCCTATCTAAGTAGTGTTTAACCCACATTCAAAGCTGTTTATTAACTGCAATGAAGTGAGGTAGCACAATGAAGATAGATATTGGTGAGGCAGAAGTCAAAGCAAATTAAACAAACAGACTCTGGGGACCAAAGTACACAAAAGAATATAGATATCTAATCCCATGATACGAAAAAAGGCTCTCCACCACACAGATACACAGGTGCTGAAACTGCGAGCAAGATTAAGGTAGGAAGTTAATTACATGTTAGAGCTGATGGCCAGTTAAGACAAAGGATGTATGGGGTTTTTGCTGTGCATGAATTCATTTTTATATATAGACTTATACACATGTATCTGATATTAATTTTATTTTTTTTTTTAGCCATTATTACAGCTGCTGGAAATTTGTTCCCCTATTTGATTAACACATTTGTGCACATCTGTCTAGTGTACCGACTTTTGTTGTTATGTCACTATACAGTGGATCCTCATCCCGATCTTACCTGGTCAGGAAAACTAAGAGTTTGGTAATTTGTTCCCTAAGCAGTTTCTTTATTTTTAAAGGGACATGTTTCAACTTACATAATACAGAATGTAGGGAGAAAAAATCATTAAATTTTATAATTTCTAATAATATGGGTTTCATGTATGCAACTGAATCCTATGAGTATAAATTTCCTTAGATTTATGAAATAATATTCACAGTACAACACCTGTTATGTAACAGTCATTCATCTCTACTATATACAGCAAATGCCAGTGAGTAACAGGAGTTAGGTTCCTGGATAAAGTGATCTACAAAAATATTCCTTAAATTTCATATGCACTAGTTTAAAGGAAGGCTATACTGCTGGGAAGTTTACAGAAACAAGGAACAAATACATACACATTAAATAAAACAGAACTGAAATATTGTATTTTAAGGTATCCATTAAGTAAATATGAAAAGTGTGGATGATAGAAACATATATATATCAAACCAAAACTTTATAACAGAAACCGCAGCCGTAGGCAAAGAAATAAGACACTCCATTTATTTACATTGCAATCTCCATTGCTGATAATCCCCTTATCGCTTCAGATCTTGTATTAGTAGTTTGTCAGTATGTCAGTGGAATAAGATATTTTATGCTTAATATCTATCAATGCCATGCTAGTGTAAGATTTGATTAGTGTCTCTGCAGTGGTGATTCAGAATAAGGATGCCCTTTAACATTTCCTTCATTTCTTATTGAGGCACTCATTTTTTTTCTGTGATATTTTTAGAAGAGCTTTATATGAGTAATGCTACTTATATTTTTAAAGACCTCTGAATTTTCTTCTGCATCTTTATATTTCCCAATATCTAAAAGCAATTCTAGCCACTTTTGGTCTTGTATTTTGTTATTCATAGGCAAGATTTAATTCTATAAAATAAATGTTTAAAAAAAATAAAATAAAATCTGGTATAGAAGGGAAGGAAAACCTTTCTATGGATATATTACTGCCTCCTATATGTAAAATTGCTTTAAGTAAAAAAAAGATCATATGCTGTGGCATCATGTAAAAATGGGCCATGATGTTTTAAATCAGTTACTAAAATTCTGTTTATGAACTGTTAACAAAGATGTAAATACCCTGAGGTAGGAAAAACTATTTTTTCTGTTATAAATGACATTTTAAAAGCACAGCTTTCTTTTCAAAAGTAGTTACAAAAAATACTCTAGCAAGAATATATTTTGCTATTTTTTTGCTAGAAGCATATTCCAGTAATAGTTAACCCAAGTCACTGAAAATGAACCATGAACTGAAAAAAAACATAGTACATGTCTCTTTTTATGCTGTGTATATGGATAAAATCCATTAGTATATGGATTTAAAATCCATAGTATGTGGATTTTAAGTCTGAGCTTCAAACAGATCTTTAAAAAAATACATATAACAAAGGTATGGTTACAAAATCAGTGAATATGTGAAATTCAAGTTCTTTAATTGGTAACGAGCAGTGCTAAACATGTGGCATCTTTTTGTAAAAATGTCTGAATCCTTTAAGCAGATAATGATCTGAAAGTCTAAACATTCACTATAACTTTTCTTTTCTAGTTTAAATATAAAATACAAAATATTTTTAAAATACATATTTACTATGTACTCATATAAAAGCAGTAAACATACTAAAACATTTAAATACGTAAAGCATAATAGATCTTCCCTAGAGCATAATGGGACTTCAAAGCTGGGATAAGCAAAAGCCTCCAAGATCAATTGAAACAAATATTTAAATAATTAAATGAAAAAACTTTGGTCTTGTACTAAATGTATATTCTGGTTAATGTGATGTACAACGCAAATCAGAACAGCTGAAGTAATGCAAGACTCCAAGACAAAATTACAAGCACTTTGGAATGGATCAGGCAAATCCACCTGTTTACCACTGCAATTAATGTAAAAAGTGACAAAATTCAGTCCTTTGAAATGTAGAGAACAAATCCTGGATTTGGGTCATGAGTATTAAAAACAGAAGAATAGCTTCCCCTATTTAAATTTAGCATGTTCTTCCCTCTTCTCCTCTCCTGACAAGCTGTAGGTGCTTAGTAAAAGAAACATCAAATGCTGAAAATCTTGCTAAGTAACAAGGCTAAAATCAGTTAAAAGTTTTACATAATTTTCTATTTCAGGAATTATATTACTGTCCTAAATACTAATACAGGGTAAAGATGCAACACCTTCCATGAAGTCTAACAGGGAGGAAGCTTTTCAGGCACTGACAAAATGTATCTTGAATGGAAATAACAAGAGACTATTGTTAAGTACAACTGTTAAAAAACCCGCCAGCAGCATTCTTCAATGATTCAAGGAGAGAATCATGCTTAGTAAAAGTGTGAATGGATGTCATTGTGGCAGCCTTATAAATCACAGTTATTGAGATATTTCAAATCAACACTGAGCTCTAGTTAAATGGATATTAATTACATCAGAAGTACGTTTTTAGCTATCTCATAACAAGTTCTCATATGATAGAGTTATCTAGGGAGAAGCCCCCTACACTAAAAATTCCAGTTCTGTGTTGTGAAAATACATGAAAGAACCTTTCTAAATATTGTTTTACTAAAAATACAAAAAAGCAAAACATGCCCAAAGAAGGAAATTAGAAGGCGTGACACTGGCAGACTAATTTTCTGGATGAAGTGAAAACCTGACACAATTCTGGGTAAAAGGGTATGTGTTCTAACAATCTGTCCTTTAAAACTATTTTGCAAGATTTTATTTCTGATTCATCTACCAGAAAAAGACCCACTCAGGAATTAAACTTCCAAGATAAAGAGAGGATCAATTTGCTAATAGCTAAACAGCTTGACCTTTTACAGCTGTTGGCAGTAGTTAGATCCCATTGAAAAACAGGACTCTTAGCTGGTAGTGCCTTGTCTTGTTTTACCTGAGGACTCCAGACATAATAGAAATATGAAAACACACACAGACTTTCTCTGTGCAATCAAAAAGACATCTGGCACCAGTCAGTGATGTCAAATACAATTTGACATGGAAATTCACTCAAAGGACATGATATTCTACTGAATATTAAAGAAAGTTCATGAAGTCTCTTTAGAAGCATCATAGTGACCAAGTGACCAAGACTGCAGGGAGAGGATTGTAGTGGGTCTGTTGCTTTGGGCGTCAAAATATCTGTGTGGGAAGGAGGTGAGAGGATAGATATGGTAGGAGAGACTGATGAAGCTCAAGGGTAGCCTCAGTCTATCTCATTGGCTAAAGGGTGTGTGAAAGAAAGACACAGTGCAAAAGCCTTCTCTTTCCTCTGCTTCATATGTAGAGGAAGAATTGATTGTTGCTACAGAATACAATAACATTCCAGGGAATTAACAGTACTAGTATAGTCAGCTGTAGGGAGAACTTATGACTGAGACTAAAGAATTTCAAAACCTCTTTTCCTGAAATTTTCTGGGGTTTTTGTTTCAAGGCAAGCAGGTATTGAGAAAAAGCAGTGACCGTCCAACTTTCTTTTCTGGATCTCCCTGTGATTTTCACTTAGATTTACAATGGTAGGAGACATCACTCATGAGCTGTCATCCAAAGGTGCACCTAAGAATGGGTTTGCTCTGCATTTTAATCCTTCTTCCAGGCACACAGAATCATCTCAGCTGACAAAGGTGTAGCTCAAAGCCTACTAGAAAAGCAAGTAGGAGATTGATCAGACAAGTGAAGGAGAAAATAATTTCCGTGGAGATCTCCAAATCTTCAAGATCTAAATAAGAATCTGTAACTGGTAAATATTTCTGTGTAGTGTTTGGAGAAATGGTGTGGTATTCCACTTCTTTTACAGACAAGGGTACTATCTGATTCATATCTTAAAGAACATCGAGAAGTGGGTATTAAAAGGAAGCCTTGCATAAGCTGCATGTGCACCTTCACAGGAAGAGCAAAATTAAGAATAACAACAGTAGCTGTCAGATGAGGAAGATTTCTCATCTAAGAAACATAATCTTTCAGTCTGATGTGGCAGGAGAAGCTGGATGTTGAAGGTCCTTGCAAAAAAAGTCTGAGAGAAAAAGGGAAGGAAGACTAAACTGGTAAGTCCAAAGTCAAGTCTTTGAGGGATCTTACAAGCAGATTTTGAAAAAAAAACTGCCAAAGGCAGCAATAGCACAGGTCATGAACACAAAAGCTGACAACTAAATGATCAATAACCTGTTGTGATGCAGACAGAGGACCTGAGGTATAGAATTATGCTCCTTGCATTTCTAGCCACGTGTGGCAGTAAAGAGGTCTGTGCTGTGTCCCTAGGGATATTATTAGGTTGGAATATTCTCTAACAGAGCACATTATAAAAAATGTCTCTGTGGTTACTGTTAATTTTGATAAAGAATAAAAGACTTTACCCTTTCAATCCCTCCCCTCTTCCTTGCTGAGATCCAGCCAGAAGGGAGGAGGGTGGAGCTCAGATTAAGATATGTTAAGGTATATTCACCTTCATACTGAACTACTTCAGTGTGACATTCATATTAATTTACAATCAAGATAAGTAAATATTTTAGCATATAAGCAATTTACCACCTATTTTGCTTTAATATAAGACAGTGTAACAGTAAAAAAAGAATCACCAATGACGAAATCATAATTTTAAATTAGCATTTAAAACATATTTAAAAATATGCATTAAAACATATTAAGGAAAAAGCTGATAATCTAGGTGGAAGGGAATGTATGTTGACCACAGAAGATGCTGAACTCTACAAAGAAAACTTCAGACCTGTTAGTAGGCTAAATTACAGTTTATAACGATTTCTTTTTCAAAATGTTGCTTTTTGCTATATTTTCCATTTCCTTTATTTCAATACTCAATGAAAGGTACAGGTTCACATATAAATATAAATGAGTTACATAGGAAAGTTTCAAGAGAGGAAACTGATTTCAAAGCTTTCTTTTTTTGTTGTGTATGAATATAGATAGATACTGTTATCTAATAAGAATTTTGCTAGTAAAGATACTCATGTACCAATTCACTTGAGTACATTATTCATAATAATATTTTTCAAAATGAGTTATCAGGCTATTGGTTGTATCAGCCTCTAAGCAAGTGTATGTACTGTATTTGAGCCATGCTAATGAACATTTATCATTTTGTTGAACCAATCTCCTATCTGAACAACTACAATGAACTTTAATCATGCTGACACTTACTATATTTTATTAGACTTGTACCAGAAATCAGAAGACTGTCACATTTAAAGAGCAACATCTTTACTCTGTTAATGGTGTTAACACTTCTGATACAATTTTCTTCCTGACATGGCTTTACCTGCTGGGTTCCTATAGAAGCATAGTAGATGCAATAGCTTCTTCCCTATTCTTGCTAGTGCTGTCTTGAAAAAAGTGGAACAGTAAATGATATGAGTGAAAACTTTTTTTTTTTTTACACTGAGAATCCTTCTCATGAACAGCATTTAAAATTCATCATTTATGGTTCTGTAACATCTCTTACACTGCTTAAGTCTAAGTTCAGCATCTGGCTCTCTCAAATGATTAATCAATATACTCAAGCCTTGAATATGTACAAGGTCCCAAACTTTAAGGATGTGATGCCACTAAACTGTTTTTGAACATGGACCAAAAGTTGTTCTTCAAAAAGATGCTAGCCAAAAAATGTCAAGCTTACTATTCTATTTGCAAATTCAATCATAACTACATATTTCCATTGCAAAATACCATCCTTATGATTTTTCTTAAGTGCTTGATCAGAGCAACAAAGAGAAATGAAGGTGATCCTAAGCCTTTCTCAGTCTCAATATAATGACGTATTAAATTCATACTTTTGAAAATCAGCTGAGAAGAGTGTTATTATTTAGATAACTCTTACATCCTACATAGATGTGAAATACAACTCACATAATTTTAAAAGATTAAAAGTTCAATAGAATGAATTTCACCTGAAGAGCATACATTTAAATGAGGAATAAGCATGGAACCCAGCAATGCATTTTCAGACAAAAATTCTTCAGAGCTGACTTACAAAAATTATAACCTAGGCAATATCAACAATGAATTCCCTATATCACAGTAATCATCTATTAAGGGACATATCTCACATAAAGTAATCTTTGTAAGTATGTGATTCAGTGACTCCATGGTTCAGATGCAGTACACTGATTTTGTGTTTGCTACAGAGGACAAAGGATCTTTGCACACCTATTAGATTGAATGTAGCTATTCTTTGAGAAGTTTTAAAACAGAATCACAAAACAACAGAATGGATGGGCTTGAAAGGGACCTTTGGAGATCACCTAGTCCAACCCCCCTGCTGAAGCAGGTTCACCTAGAGCAGGCTGCACAGGATCAAACTCTCATGTTTAATGCAGTTTATATTTTTTTTCTAATTTACACAACAGTTTTCAAGGTTGCAAAGTGATATTGGACAGCGTGATATAAAAAATATAATGCTACAATCTATAAAAGTATGGTAATACTTTAGGATGTTTTTTGGACACACTACTTCAAAAATGTTTTTTCTCTAACAAATCCTTTAGAAAAAACACATTTCTTTGTGTGTTGTCCTTCCTTATGACAGTGTTTCCTCCCACATTTTTGTTTGCATTGTTCCTTTTTCAGTTACTCTAAAGAAAAAAAAAGGTGTAAAATATATATGATACATCACTGATAACAGGGACAAGCTTAAATAACTATTTTGTATGTATGCATGTATTTGTGTTACAAGGGACTAGAAAAAAATCTTTTGTCCTTGAAAGAATATTATGTGCAAAGACTGGAACAAAGGGAATTTATTTATTTTTGTTTGCAATAAAAATTTCAACACCCATCTAATTGCCTTTTCTGGCTTCATATCCCAGGGGTCTCAAGCCACCAGCTGAGAAACACTGCCTTAGGGAGAAACACACTGAGAAAGAATGTTTTTGCAGTAACAGACCTCAATGAAATAGTTTCATCAACATTGTTATTGACAAAAAAACATAGATTCAGGTTTCCATTTAAATAATGTTTAAATTTCAGAAAATTCTTTCAATCTAAGGAACATTAAAAAAAAATAGCAGAAAACATATACTAACGTGTTTAAAGTGAAGATTTTTTAATTTTAGTTAAAGCATACTGTGTAAAAATCACACTTTTTTTCCTCTTTTAAGACTAAAACATGGGAAGCTTCACTTCAGAGAAAAGGAAGGGAGGAGACAAGGAGAGGAGAGGAGATTGTTCAAGTTTAACCTCAAAATGTTTAATTTAGAGGTCAACAAAACTTTGAAGCTGTTCAATGTAACACTATGTTTCCATAACTTGAAATTTCCCAAATTAATCAGGTGTTTGCATAGCTCTCAGATTCACTAGTATTTACTTCTGCAATCTTTGGCAAGCTATTCCCTATATATAAATCTGCTCTTTTTAAAGGCAGATACTCATTTCTGTCTTTAGGTTACCATGTCTCCAGCATAGGACTACTGTAGATGAAGAACACTACGATAACTTAATTCATATTAAGTAATAGTTCACTTTTTAAAAAATCAGAGTAGTTTCAGTGCAGCTGTTCGGATTTTGATATGCAAGATTATTCAGTGTTAGTAAGTATGGTGCAAAATATCAAAACACATTAGTACAGCTGCATGTTTTGATATAAAATAAACTGTAACCCACAAACTTTACTTAACTGTATTTGTATATAAAATAAAATAAAACTTTTAAAGCATCCAGAACACTGAATGTTGGTTTGATTTTAACTGCGAGATCTAAAGCTTTGCAAAAATGTTAGTATGTTAGTTTTTGACAAATATGTGCTTCACAGCAGTACTGCAGTTTTCCTTTAAATGAAAACTTCCATATCAATCCACACGATTCATTTTTGCTTTTTCTGTTTTCTTTATCTTTTCATGTGAGTGTTTTGGTGTTGTTTAATTATTTTTTGTTACCACCTGAAGTTTATTTCAGACACCAGATGAGCAGTTTCATAAATTCAGTTTCAAAAGATTAAAGAAAAAACCCAAACCAGTTTTTTTCCTCTATCTTTCACAGAATAAAAAGCAATGTTTTTACCTCAGGAGAAGGTAGTTGAGTCACTTCTGTATCACCAATTGTTGATGTAAGAAGTTTGTCACCTAGAATAGTTTCTAAACAGTCTGCCATTACTTCCTGTTGCTTAGGGTTGCAGTGGTTCTCCAAAGACAGTATAACTGGATAGTCAGATGCCTGGAAATACAATTTAAAGGCTTTTATTATCAACAAATTAAGAGAACCACTTGACTTCCAAAAATATCTTACAAAAGCCCCCTTGGTAATCTGTATTTTTTGTTTATTTTCAAAAGTTTCAGAATATAGGTTGGTTGTTTCGGGTTAGTACTACAATAAAATGTTCACATTATTTATAGAAAAGAGAAAGCACAACTGAAGGAGAATAAACACACATCCTCAGGAAGTTAAAAGGGGTTAAGACAAAGTTAGACATATACAGAGATGAAAAAACCCTTGGCAAATCAAATGAAGATCAGTTAAGAAGAACACAATACTTTATTAGAGAAGCAAGGAAATGTCTGTGCTGATATTTGGAAAGCATATATTGAAGTGTATTTGTCCAATAATCCATAGAAAAGAAGTTATCAGAGGCATGTAACAATGATTAATGTTGGATGTAAAGAAGGTGGAGAGACAAGAAGTGTTAAATGAGCCAGAAATCAGGCTGATTCAATTGCACAAGGCAGAGTAAAACCCAGAAACAAAAAGCAAAATTTCTCACAGTTAATGGCTCAGCTGATACACAGAGCTTCTAAAGAATGATGCTTTGACTACTGTGTGTCTGAGAAAGTGGTTCTCAACAAATGAACTTAAAAAGAAAGAAGAGGAATTATGCCAAAAAAGGAAGATAGAATAAAACCTCCCAGACACACTAAAGCTTAAAAAAATATTTATGTTGATTTCAAAGGAGACTTAAAACATTCCATATTCTGAAGATATCAATGTTGACCATTTTGGTGTTTTTCAAACTTAAAGAAATCCTCATTTCTTCAGACCTAGTATCTTCTCTTTCTTTTGCACCTAAAGGTTATATCATTACTGCTCTCTAATCCTGTTGACTAAGTCATCCCAACAGGGAATTACCACATTTGGTAGATTAATGTTTTAGAAATAATGATTAAGTTTTCTGAAAAAAAAAATCAATAAGGGAAAATAAGGAAAAAGAAAAATAGAAAACAAAATTATTGCAATTTTCATGTATCTATAGGTAGAACTTGGAAAGTTTCACATAATCATGTACCTTTAAGTTTACATCTGAGATATTTTAGTGATAGCTCCTTTAGTGGCTAAATTTATTTTAAAGGACAATGAAAAAACAATTATAAACAAGGCAAAATTGACTCAGCTAAATATAAATTGTAGCCACTGTAGCCAGAGATTTAAAATATTTCTCTGCTTTATGGGGTAGAGTGTTTGGTTTGTGTACAAAGTTTTCTCCATTGTTTACACAGTTTTGTTATGAGAAAAGAGATTTTTTGTTTGTTTGTTTTTAAAAGGTAAAATCAGATTCTAAAATTACAATTGACAAAGTAAACCAGGATTAAGTGTCTTTTGATTTAACTCATGACATATTTTAATTTACTATGTTTCAAGTTCACAGTGTCCTTAAAATTTGGTCAGAATTCATTGCCTTCACATGAACAAGCTATGTATATTTTTTTATAATATCAAAACCTTTTCTGAAGACTCTTTACACCTTGCTTATCACAGTACTCAAGCCAGACAGGTGAAACATAGGAAATCAAGTAAAAATTAGTGAATAGCTCAAATGAGACATGCCCATTTAGACTGTACAAACAAATCTCAGAAGTTGCCAGTAATAGTGGTGGCTAATAAAACAAGTACTCTGAATAAACTATTTACTTGGGCAGGACCTAAACTGTCAATTTCTAAGGGAAGTATAATTTTATGTTTACCTTGTTTTTACACATTTTCCCTGAGCATTTGCTATTGACCACCAGCAGAAGCACACCTTAACCTGGATAGACAGCTGGTACAAACCATTACCTATTGCGATTTTATCATCTTATTGTAACTTGAGCCTGTTAAATTACATTTGTGTTATAGTTATATACAATGTGCTGTATAACCAGGAGAGTTGTATCTAACGGGTTGTGAAGAACAGTGATATAAAAACGTATTGTTGTTTTCACTGTCTTTTCAAATCAGCGACTAATTAATTTGATATAGAAATCAGGACAGAAAAAATAGAGCTCTGCTTAAGCCTGAGCATGCTATAAATATATATGTACAAAAATCCATATAAATGTATGATCACAGGTGTATATATTCACACACATAATGCTGGCCTGAATACGACAGTTATCTTAATAGTCCAGGACTTCATTTGAGCAGAAGTTTTGCCAGAAACCTACAGAAAAGACTGAGACAGTGCCACAAGCTCTCCAGCTTTTGCTGCTTTACCAGACATAGGCAGGAGGGACATTGCCCTAATGAGTCATTCAACAAAAAGACAGCTGTAGATGGTAACCTTTATCAGGCATTGAATTCAAAACAAAAAGAGAGGAAATGGAAAACAGACTGAGTCTCAAACTCAGCTATTATCTAACATTTTTCTCTGTTTCATAAATTCAGCCATAGGATATAAGACAGACTGATAGCAACAAAAGAATAAGTGAAGTAAAAAAATCAAAAGATATGAAGTGGTAAAACATTGGACTAATTATGAAGTAGCTGATCACTTTATATTCAGTCCTTGCTTAAATGACCTCAGGTGCAAATTCCACCTAACAAACTGTGTAAGGTCTTCTGAATTCCTTGCACCAAGTTTGGTTTATAATCATTATCAGTAAAATATGTTTACCGTTTCTTAATTAAAACTTTAAAAGATATTAAGAACAGATAACACTATTTCCCATAATTTATTTCAACAATGCCCACTGCCACAAGCACTGTCTCTGTTCAGATTTTTTTTACCCTGGTGAATCTCTGACAACAACCAAGTCCATGGGCTTTGTTAAAGCCATCACCACATTTTAACCAACATATAGATACGTACCACAAATGCATACTTGTCTATCACATGAATTACAGAACGAAATGGAATTTTGCTTGTTAAAGTGTAACCATGATACACAACAGGTTCATTGTTTGAGCCATCCCAGCAGTCAATTTCCAGGCAACGACATCCCTTTAAGAGAGCGCTTCAAAAGAACAAAAAGAAGAGAAACAATTTTATACTCAAAAGAAAGATAACACACTTTCTTACACAAGTCACTGTATTTCTGATTACAAGCACTTTGAATAATTACAACACCCCCTACTTTTTCATTGCAAAGAGAAGAAATTCTATAGAATGATACAGATATGAGACAGAGCTATATTTTCTATTGTTTATCTTAAACATTTTAGGTAATAAACTTCATTAGGGCATTAAGGACTAATAACTGAATAACTTTCAGTATTCAGTAGGGTCAAAGATTTAAACAAAAGAATATTGGAATGATGGAAAACAGTTGCTTAAAAGACAAAATGTTTGAAAGAGCCTTTTATATTAACATTGTTATTATTATTATTCCAAGATTTGTCTGCAAGTTTGAGAATCATTACACTTAAAAATAACAGCATCGCACTCTAAATCAGATTGTGCTTGTCTTTACATAATCTCCTTCTACCTTATTTCTAAAAGGAAGTGATAAAGTTTCTCAGATACCTTAAATTTACTTTGGTTTAATTTTTAATATGGTAATGGCACCCTTAAAGGTCTTAGGTTTCTAGTATTTGGCTGGTTATTAATTTAAACATTTCTTACAGACTAATTACCAATCTGCCTTTTACATGGTGCCCTTTACATGCTAACAATCTCACAGAGATGCTTCTAGCTTATTTTAGTATTTTACATTTTTCCTATACAAATAGCAGTTTAAGAGGAAGAGATGGGGTTTTATACTCACTTTGCAATTACTTAAAGCAATATAGTATTAATGTCATATAATTTAAAATACTGTTAGAAAGAAATTAATTAGTGTTTCTTTCACTTCACTAAAGTAGTACAAAGGAATAAGAATGCTGGACACCTGTCTTCCAAATTTTTCATACTTTCTGTTCCTCTCTGTATTGCCTTTAATACATAAACCATTTTCTCCTTCCCTGATCATTTCTTCTAAATGTGTCTTGGCAATAAACCATCCTGGTTTCCTTCTCCTCTTTGAGTCATACATTGCACACTCAACTTTTCTTCTCTTTCCTAGCTCCTACAGTGCCCATGTTGTTGTTGTTTCTAAACTAACCACATTGCAACATACACTGGTCACAGATATCCTGGACATATTCCACTGTACTGTGCCCTTAAGTCCTGTATATTAGCATTTCCCCAGGAATTCTACATTTATTTCAGGGAGTTATTTATTCTTGCGTGGCACGTTGAAATTAAAAACTGATTTAATCATATACTGTGCAGCATACTATAGTTTTCATTTGCTGTGAGGTTGATTTTTTGAGATGTAAGTGAAAAAATGGATTGTTTCCAGACTACGAACAGATGGTTTGGGTAATATATTGGAAAGTATACACACAAATTAAAAGACCACTCTCACATTTTCTACTTGTATCTATGATGGTTTTGTTCCTTATTACCAAGTAGGATTATATGTGACAGTATTCATTTAAAACAACAACAACAAAAAGCCAAGGAATGTTTTAAAAACAGTATCTAAATACCTGATATATCCCCATAGATCACTGGACCCTATTAGCTGGTCAGATGTCAAATAGGTGTTGTGAGAAGATGAAATAAAATAGTCACATAATGCGTGGTTCATATCTTGGTAGACAGTTCTGTGTTCGTTTTTGAATATTGAAGAGTCTTCTGAGCTCATGTACCTTATAAAACCTTCAAATGACATCTGTCTTCTTTTCCTCACTGAACAAAAAAGAAAGCAAAGAATTTCTGGTGTGAAGCTAAACCGATGGTTATATCTGTGTACTTTCCATAATTTTTAATAGCCAATTCTAAACATTGCTGAAGGTTATAAAGCATAACACTTTCCTGCAATTTTAAAATTCATAACAAACAACATAAAACATAAATATCAGATGTGTGTAATTCTGGAACTGAATTGCTGTAGTTCAAAATTATGAGAGGAAATAAATATGTTCTGACATTTTTATATTTCTATGGACACCAATAAGAAGTGTTTGCAGAAGTCCTAATTAAATACAAAGGAAAATATTCATTGCTTAGTTTTGGAAAGTAACATGTCAGTCAATGCACAAAGAATCTTCTTTTCTCTGCAGAAAGAACAGGAATTGTTCTCCAAAATGTCAGTTGAAGACTGTCAAAATAATCTTGAAAAAACTATGATTCCTAGCACAAAATATCTTCCTCAGTGGTAGAAAATTTCAATTAAATACTGGTAAAATAATGTTTAAATTAGAAGCATTTAAAAAAAATAGCTTTTTAACAAAATAAATGCCCACAAAGATGAATTGCAAATCAAGCTTATTATATTACTGTGTCTATAAGAAAAACTGCTAATTGCCTCCATACCAGTGACAGTCATCCCATTTGTTTTGTTTTTAACTGATTTGATGACAAACAGGTCCATTATAATGCCAACTACTGCTCCAATGTCAAGCTTCAAGTGTAATTTTGCAAATGATGTAATCTCAGAAGCCAGCTTTGCTTCAAAACATAACCTAGTTTCAATTAGTCAGGGATTTTTCCCAGTTCTGGCTCTAAAATAACCTTATTATTGTCAGTATAGCAGGCTAGTGATAATTAAGCAGTAGGTAATTCAAGATTACTTTGTCTTAATGATAACTTAGAGGCCTCAATGTATACAAACTTTTGACAAAAAAAACAACCAAAGAAAAAAAAAAACCACCACCACACACACACACACAAAAAAAAACCAACCACAAACAACCAAAACACCACACACTTTTCTGACCTTTCAATTCTCAATACAGAAAAAACCACCCAAAACACCAAACACTTATCTGACCTGTCAATTCTCAATAGAGCTATAAGAATCACAATTTACAAGTTAGCATTGCAGTTATCAATCTTCAGTATGTATACAGACTGAAAATTTTCTATGAGACTTTATGAAAATCATTCTGATGATGGTAACACAAAGAGAATAATTATTTCTAAATTACACAGATTTTTGAGCTAGAAAAAAATTGCAATGTTTTAAAATACTAAACAGAAATAGAATATAAGGATGAAGGCCGTCCAGACATCATACATACTTACACTTTTGTTCTTAACAATAGAAATGTTATTCATACAAGAACTCTGTCAAAGTTATTCTTAAAGACTTCCATTGATGAAGAATCCACACACATCCTGGTAATCCCTTCTCAGCACCTAAGAACCTTTTTGTTAGAAATTTTTCCATAATGTTTACCCTGAAACTTCCTTGCTGTACATTTTTTTTTTTCTGTTTTGTATTATTCCTCTCCTTTTTTGTCATAGTCTTATCCATATAAGAAGGCTACTACATTTCCCCTCATTCCACTGCTTTCCAGCAGAAACAAATCCAGTTCAGTTCATCTTTCTATTTAGGTTAGGTTTTCTTTGACTTCTGGTATTTTTCAATGGGCTTCTACAATTCTTTCCATTTGATGAACCTCCTTCTTGATGTTTGATGCCCTAATTGGAATGTAGTGCTTCTCCATATTGAACTCCATCCTTCTTTCCTGTATCATCAATTTGCCAAGATCACTTTGGCTTTTAATCTTTTTCCCTATTACACTTGAAGTTCTGATGTCAAATGTAAATTTAATAAATTTAATTTCTATTCCATCATTCAGCTTATCAATGACATAATTGAAGTCTGGATCCCAACACCTTGCTCAGTGAAACTGTAGACAGGTGTAGCCTTTCATTTTGACTCTAAGTCATTCCTAGCTAACTTCTCAGAGTAATTTTCTAATGAGTTGCTTATGTGCCATATAGTTATTTTGCCTGCTTCCTCTACTTGCTTTTTAGAATGCAGGACACTGTTAAAAAGTATGATTCTTCTTCTATTCACCAGCACTGTTACTGTCTCATAGAAGAAAACAATATGATTTCTTCATGGAATGTCTTGACAAACTGTTACTCACCCTTACCATCTTAGAGGTAATTACATAGTCATTATTTGTCCTAGTTTTTCTAGTAACTGACTGGTGTATAGTTCCTTGGATGTTCCTTTTCTAAAATAGGTATTAGATTTGATCTTTCATCATCTATTCTCCATGTCTTGTCAAAGTTAACCTGTAATAACCAAGCTTGTTACAGTCAATTTTCTAAAAACTGATTTGTCAACCTGTCTTCACTGATCTGATGAAGTCATTTAAGCATGTCCTACCCTGTTTTTTCCATATATTTGACTGAGATCTTACTCTGGTCTCATTAATATTAGCCACCTGATCGCACTTAGGTAATGCATCAAGAATTTCCTTGGTCTTTCTTTCATTCACATATTTGCAGAATGACTTATTGCTACCCCATGACTCTTGATCAGGGGTCCTTAAACTACGGCCCGTGGGCCAGATATGGCCCCCCAGGGTCCTCAGTCTGGGCCCTGGTATTTAGAGACACACACACACACACCCCCCGCCGGGGGTTGGGGGAGAAACCAAGCAGCTGCAGATGACTGCCTCTTGATAGTTGTATCTTATTTAGTATCTTAAGTTCTTTGATTTATGCCCATGCACATGTTGTATTGTTCTATACTGTAACAATAGGATTAAGTTTCTGTTTTCTGTACATATGAAAAATAAGTTTAAAAGAATATATATCCTAGGAATAAATTGAAGTTTTTCTGATTCACAAACGCATTCTGGGTTACTCACATTCTTTATATGACAGATACACCAAGTTTATCTTTTTCGTTAGAAAATAAGCAACATTTTCAAGACAGGAATGTACTTTTAACCTCTTTTGGTACTGCCTAGCAGGAAAATACAGAGATAGGAGCAGTGGTTTTGAATAGCACTATGCTGTAAATAATAGTGGGATGCACTTTCTCATCCTCATTGTGCCTCTAATTCTATTCAAACAAATACAGAATAATGAGCTAAAAAAAATTTATCAGAGAAATATATATGAAGTTTTTAAAAAATAAAGTGCATTTGGTTGGCATGTTTTATTTAATCCTATTTCATGACTCAACACTTCTATTCAAACTTAATAATAAGATGGAGAGATAATCAAATGTTTACGTAGAACACAAATGACATTCAGATATTAGTAAGACACAACTGTCAGGTGTGAATCACATATTCACTACTTTTATAATCAATTGCATAAAATGGTTCTCAGCCAAAAATGCAAGCTTTAGCACACACACAAACAAAATCTGTTAATGCAACATTTTACTGTTAGACATGTAAATTGTACAATAAAAATTAAGAATAATGTATTCCATACTTTTCCTGAACTTGCTAAAGTACTCTCAGAGAGTTAATTTAGAGTTATCTGGCTTAATAGCATTGAAAAGTCTTCTCTGTCTGCACACAAATGTTAGGGATGTGCTGAATTTTAAAGATGAACTTATCAGTGTTGCATTTAAAATCTAGTAGCTGTTTTCATCTTAATCATGACATACTAGTGATATCAAGTTTATCAGATAATGGCTGCTACTGTTAGCAAACCAGTCAATTAAGTGTCAAAATCTGTCCTTTTCCCTTTCTGCAATACACAGGACAAGGATGGCAGATGAGTTAGACAGATCATCCTGATGAAGAATATCCTATACCAAATTCAGAATGACAGTTACACAAAATGGTCTATCACACCACCATATGAATCAACTAACATGCAAGCATAACTGGAACTTTCCAATAAATATGTTTGAGTGAGAATATTAGTTCACTCAAAGGCGCATGAACAATACAGCTATTATTTCATTCAGGAAGACAAACACTCTTATCACAGACAGAGAAACAAACAAGAATTTAGCTCAGCATCTGAAATTTAAACCAGACATTAAAACTATAGAAACTTTAGTTGATATTTAAAATGTGTTTTCAAACTGACTCAAGATTGTTTTACTGCTTTGTATTTATTAACTTTCCCATCAAAATAAATAACCCAAAACCTTTTTAACCTGGAACATAAAAATATTAATTAGTAAACAGTTCTCAGAAAGAGTAGAATATATTCAATAAACTATGTTCTAATTTGAAAGACAACCTCAGAGAGTAATGGCATAAGGAATCAAAGGTTTTGTAGCTATTACTAGACAGTGAGTGATTCTTAATGTAACACCAAATGTCTTCTGTTTCTTCTTGAAAGATTGATACATTTTCTTCTTTCCACGACAGTGGGAATATCAACATAGATATGCCAGGGTTTCTATTCCAAAAGGAAGATTTTCTCCTTCTTTGGTTTATGTTTCTTAACTAGTTATCAATTCCACCCATTGTTAAAGACTGGAAACCAAAGCATGCTAACAAAGTTAAACATTTGAGATTCAAGTTTCTCTGAAAAAAGTAACAGATTGCAATAAAATGCAGTTAAGTCTGATTTCCTTTTCTTAGCTTACTTGAAAATTTTGCCTCAAGTTATTTTCAGTAAAACTTGGGAGAAATGTTACACCACAACTTGAAGCAGCCTTCAATAGCTGAAGAATACACATATTACAAATTTAACAAACCTCCACTGATCTGGTAAGTAGAGTAAGATGCTATCGCTAAGCAATATGCTGTGTAAATTTATTGTGCTCTATTAATGGTTTCGTGTATTATTACATTCTCAATGTTCAAAGATCTGAATTTCAAAAAGATCAACATTTTGAAGAAGTGCTTACAAAAGTTATTATACAACATGCAGAATATAATTTAATTCCTTACCTTAGTTTACTTTAAAATGTTCAATTTGCATAGTCAGATGGGTATTCAAAAACATAAACACAGTCCTTGGCAGAAGTATAATAACTGAGAGCTAGAAATCAAATAGTTAAACTATGCATACCTTCTTCAATGGGTTCATACTTCAGAATAATTTCTAAGGCAGTTATTTCACAAGCTTCAGTTTCAAATTGTTCTTTTCTGAGAAATTCTATGAGCTGGGTATCAGGTAGAATTTTGCGGTCCGGAGAGTAAGCATGAAAAAGTTCCTGAAATTCAGGTCTGTGTACAATAGTTCGATAAATTGCCCTGAAGTCTTCTATGTTAATGGTACGTTCCTTCCGTTTGTCAATTAATTTCTGAAAAAAAACCCAAAGGAAATAAAAACAACCCAGTCAATACAAAGAGATACAATGATACAAAAATACACACAAAATATTCTATTACAACTGATCACAAGAACGAGAATAATTGAGAAAACCTCAGATAATAGTGACCTTAATGCTTTATCAAATTATGTTCTTCTACTTTTAAATGCAACTTTTAGGTTTGACTTTGTGTGTTAAAAAGATTTTATACAAAATAAAATGTACAATATGACATAATTAAAATCTAAGTAATTACAGACATTTCTATATAATGCATATATATTAAAATACACTATATAAAACCTCCAAAATGCTATACAATAAAATAAATCTGCAGCATAAAAATTATCAAGTGGAAAATATAGTTAATATAATAGCTCTCCAACTTATAAATACAGTAATTTAAATTTACATACAACATACAGCAAACAGTAATCTAAAAAACAAAATAAGGATAACCAAATTATCTTGAGATCCATGTCTTTCACTACATCAAATAAGAAACATTGTTAAAGTTTGGAGACAAGATACTTTATAATAACCTATGACACCATGTTCTATTCTTATCAAGCCAGAATGTTTAACTCAGATTAATTATTCACACTTTCAGAATACTTAAACTGTAAGCTTGTTTTCATAGAGCTTACAAAATGTTAGCACATTAATTAATTTCAGTGTTTCAGTATAGAAGCCACTAGAAAAATTAAAAGGGTAAAAGATTTTGAGTAGAATAGTACATTTTTACCATTTCTGCCATTTTTATTTTTCTCAGGCTTAACAGTTTTATTTATCCTTTAAAATTTTCTACATGAAATATATAACTGTGCATATGACATATAGATGTTTCTAACATTTTAGCTTGTATTATTCTTAAAAGTTGCCAAATTAAGAGAAACTTTGGAAATTTACTAACAAAATTACTCACAAAATCATTAATGGGAGTTCATTGCCTCAGTGATTATCACTGTAACCTGATCAAAATTCGTAACTGTTGGCTCCTTAAACTGAGACTACCAAAAAAGCTAAATTTCAACATCTAATAACACGGCACTTACTGTGGTTACTATAGCTTCCCCAAAAATGTCCATAAACATAAAGTGGCTTACTTGAGCTCTGGCAGCTCTTTGATGAAGACCTTCAATTACTACTAAATTAGATTAGTTTTGAAGCAATATCATAAAAGATAAAAGCTTTTTGATACATTACCAGCTTTTTCCTATGCAATACAGTTCCTACCAAGAGTTGTCCGAATAAGTACAATAAAAGTAAGAATGCATTAGATAACCAGAACAAATACAAAAGTAAATTTCATGAGGAGTTCTAGCTTTAAAAAATTATAAATCAGTAAAATATTTGTTTTGAGTTTGTGAAAGAGAATTGTAATGATCATTTTTACCAGGAATCACTAACAAGAAAATAATTAAGTACAAATGCTAATAATATGCATTTCATTACTGCTTGAGAAATCCCACATCTAAGGTTGACATCTTCAGTCTAATTTTTAACATCTTTAAGAAAACTGTAAATTTACTTATAAGCATTAAATAGAAAAAGAAAACACCAACTTATTTTGGAATTAAGTAATCTACCAGGATTCAGGAGGTGTTCACTTAGGTATTGGTACAAAGTGCAGCTGGGCAAAAAATTAAATTTTCTATCTCAGTTGCCTCTTGATGAAAGACAGACAATAATACTACATAGAACTTTTCAAATTATAGTTATAAAAATCATGTTAATCTTAAAATAAAAAGATTGTTATAAAAGATTTGTTGGTAGGTTTTTATTCCTTTTTTTAACAATGCATTCAAATTCTTGCTATTATGAAAAAGAGCTATCTCAACAAAGACTTAGTCTTGAGAATAATTATATGAGCATTTATTATTCCTTAAAAATATTAATGTTCATAATTCTGGTATTGCTTAAAGGAGCATTATAGTAAAATAAATTCAAAGATAATGGACAAGAAAAACCCAGATTATTCTTTAAAAACTAAATTTTCTATAAAATTGACATTCAATTAACTGTTGATGTATAGTTACTGACAATGCTGCTACTAAGATTTCCTTTCAGAATGCTTTGCATTTTAAAATATTATTATACTGATGAAAAATTTGAGCCCCCAAACTACTGAATATACTCAGTAAAGGGTATCTCACAGTACTGTTACAAATAACTAGATCATATGGTTGAGTGTATTATATTGTTAAATGTAAATAGACCAGACTTGGTCTATGCAGGCCACTTGCTTAAATAGTTATTCTATTCTCTACCCACAATTGATCATCTCTCTCAAATTTCTGTCAAAAAATAAAATACATGGAAAATACAGGAAACAATGAGAAACAGTTTCAAGCTTTCATGAGATTCTCAAGGTTGGAAACTCAGTGCAGTGCAAATCCAAAAACCACAGACAGCCTCTTCAGCAAGGGTTGGGTTCACACCGCCAGTTTTACCTTGTCTTAAAAAGGCAGAGAGCAATGAGAGAGGAACAGGACAGAATGAGGAAATCTTAATGCCTTCCCTCTGCTTGCCTGCCTGCCTGTCAGCATGATGTGATCTGAAAGTTTCTGACTTGCCGTAGTTAATTCTCTTCTGTGAAATCTGGACCAAATCAGCCAGCTGGTTATAACATTCTCAAAGAAATCACATATATATATAGCCACTTGGCTTCATTCCCTTAGGAAAACAGCTTTACCAAACAGCTATTTCTGGTAAAAAAAAAAAAAAAAAAAAAAAAAAAAAAAAAAAAAAAAAGCTAAAAGGATAAAAGGAAAAATCCTACATCTTTTGAGTAAATACTAGAGGGGACCTGATATGTCCAAAGATACTCAGTTTTGCAGTATTTTGTCAGTGGGACTGCCTGCACTATAGTTTGCACACCTGCTGCTAAATTAACTTATGTGTAAGTCCAGTTTCTAGCTGTATCATGGAACCTTCATAGGAATCTTTTAAACATTGACATATCTCAAGGCCACATCTTTTCCCAGGGGTTAGAGCACAATTCCCATCCATTCTGGCAGACGTCTTAAATTCTTCGGAAGAGAGGTATAATGGAAAATTGAATGAACAGGTGTGCTGGGTCTATGTTGACTTGAAACCTGAATTGATTAGACAACTCTATATTGTCATCTTGGAAGAAGGATTTATATGTAGTCATACTAATAGCTCTGCCCAGCATCAGACAGGCATGTCTGATCCTGCTAGCTTGATCACAGAAGCAGCTGGAAGGGATGAAATCAAAATGTTCTAATCTTTCTCAAGTGAGGCAATGTTACAAAAAAGTTGGGAATCAAGAGCTACGTATTTTCCATCACCTTGTACTATTTTGATGTGTTGAAGAGATGGTGTTACTTAGGTGTTGGTCTCTTCTCCCAAGTAATAAGTAACAGGACAAGAGGAAATGGCCTCAAGTTGTGCCAGGAGAGGTTTAGTTTGGATATTTGGAAAAATTTCTTCATGGAAAGGGTTATTAGGCATTAGAACAAGTTGTCCAGAGAAGTGGTTGAGTCATCATCCCTGGAGGTATTTAAAAGATATGTGTAGAATGTGGCACTAAGGGACATGGTTTAGTGGTGGTCTTGGCAGTGCTAGGTTACCAGTTGGACTTAATGATCTTAAAGGTCTTTTCCAACCTAAACATTTCTATGATTCTATTCTATGATTTTAATACAACCACTTGGTTAGGTATTTTCATAGAAACAATAGACCTGGATGAGGCAAATTATTTGCTGATTTTGCACACCCTACTAGCATGAAACTCACTTCTTAAAACATTAATTTAAAAAAATCAACAAATACGACACTTATGTAACTGGTTTTCTAAACGTATTTAACTGCTTAATCTACATATTCCTCACCTTGAAAACATGTTTTACATGTGTGAAATCAAAAGGCACTTGCAGTTTTTCAAGTAGCTTCGCTGTGCTGTTTAAATCAATCTTCCCAGTCATGAACTCATCTTGAATGATGGACAAAAACCACGTATGAGAGATCAAGTTAAGGAAACTTCCGGCCCATGTCATCACCTTTTAATAGGTGGAGGAGTGGGAGAAGTTCAACTTTTTTAAATCTAGAAAGCTTGCATTGCTTTCCTCATACACTAGAACATCATTGTCTTCTGATTTCTGAGAATGCAGCAGGCTCTGAGGCATGCAGGAAGGCATTTTTGCTCTGTGTCCAGAGAGTCTGAGGACAAAGGTAGCAAAAAGGGGAGAGAAAAAGAAGGGAGGTGTGAAGGAAAACAAGGGGTGGACAGTGTGGAGAAAGGGGCACAATGAAAGGAGAAAAATGTGGGGAGGCTGCAGGTAATGGCAGGAACAACAAATATTAATGAGTGCACCCAGCATTGTGCCCACCCAACCAGCCCCAATCAGCCCTGGCTGGACCAGGCTGGTCCAGACTGGACTGGCCACCCCTGGCCCTCCTCTGCCACCCAGCTGGGGGCTCCCATGTGTGCACAGGCCAGGCCCAAGCCTGGCTGGAGAGGCATGCATGGGGGAGGTCACACAGCAGGGAGAGGAGAGGAGGAGGAAGAGGTAGAACAGCAAAAGGTGGCAGGGGTAGAGCAGGAGGAGGATATCTATTCTCTTCCATGGCGGCTCTGCATTGCCTGCTCTAGTCTCTTCACTGAGGTGAAGCTGGCAGCCTTTGGCAGGTGCTCGCTCTGGCTCCTCATGGAACAATGTCCCAAACCTTGCACCCTCGCTTCCTCTCAGCACAGCACCCAGCCAGCGTTGCCCCGGCGCCATTGTGAGGTCACAAACTGTGGCCACCACCACTCCCCTCCACCCCTGCCACCATCTTGTGCCTTTTCTCTCCAGTGCAAAGCATCCCACATGCCCTCTCCTTGCCTGAAATGTCCAACCCTGTGGATAGCCCTTACCCCCAGCATGTGCACCAGGCAGGAGCTGTGTGAGCCAGAGAAGGTGTCTTTCATTTGCAGCCTACTGTACCAGTCCCTTCCTGGGGAGTCTGGCCAGGCTGTCCCACATCTCTCTGCTCAAGGCCTAGATGACAAGCTGGTGAGGCAGGAGGCTGCCTGCATGGGGGCACGACAAGAACATCACCCCCCTCCAAATAAACAGGCACTCTGTGCTACTGACCCACTGCAACAGCTTAGGGAGAAACTGTTTCTTTGACCGTCAGGACAAATTCTCTTTTGAGTTTGACCACCTGTGTGGGGTAACCAGCAAACCCCAGCTGCTGCCAGTGTGTTGTCAGCTGAGGAGGCAGTGTGGTGAGAGGCCCTCCACAAGTGCTTGAAGGCCTACATGAGTTGCCACGTTCCTCTAGGGAGCTGCTGTGTGTTCAATAAAATCCTGGAAGAGGCAGCTGTTTCTGGCCTGCTTTGTGGCTCATCAGTACCCACCTTCAAATCAGTGGAACAACCTTTGGAAGTCAGACTGGACTTCTGTCCTGACTCCATTTTCCACTCATGTTACAGGGATCTTTCTCCTCCAGATACACTACCTCAGAGACGCCAGACTCCACGTAGCTGTCAGCAAGGCTGTGAGTGAGACGGTAAATGTGATAGACCAAAGTCTGTTTGCCACAGATTTTGTGAAATTTGTGAAAATAAAGGACACCAAGTTTCACATTGCCATCCTGAAAAACATTCAGGCTTTGTCAGAGGAAATATGGGGGAAAAATCTGCCAAGAAAACTACCTGTTGCTTGCACTTTTATGAAGTGGAATAAAATATTGAATGAGCAATACAGAGGTGCCTCCATGGTTAGTGAAACACACTATTTTATATAGTGAACTAAATTAAATATGTATATATAAAAAAAAGGAAGACAAAGACAAAAAAAGGGGGTTTTAGTTGATTTATTTCTGGATTACTCAGGAGGGTGCACAAACTCATCAGTCAATCATCTCTGAAAATAATTCAGGTCTGTAGTGACTGAAAATAAGTTGCTGTATATTTTCTGTTTTCTACATATACAAGTATTGATCAAAATGTCAGAGGCAGTACAGTGCTACAGTTGAGCCAGCAAGCAAACTCTGACTTTTCTTTTTAATTTTACCCAATGTTATATTTAATTCTGTAACTTCATACTGTATGTAGCATTGGTTATAAGGAAATTGGTAAGGTAGGTTGTCAAAGATATTGAGGCTTTATTTCTAGATTTTCTTCATTGATACTGAAACCAAGGAAATTCAGCCTTCAGGCTTTGCTTGTACATACCTCTCTGTATGCACAAGAGACATCCCTAACACAGTCACATGAACAAGGAGAGATCAGTACACAGGAGGAATAAATTTCATATAGTTGATGGAGAAGGTATTCCAGGACTGACCTGGAATGTATGCTGGGTGTTGCGATATTACAGAATAAAGCAATGCTGCTTCCCTTCTCCCAGTCTTCATCACAAATGCCAAAGGAATGTATGTGATTTTGGTTTACTTTCAAACTATGACAGTGATGTTTTGCTAACATTATTACAATAAATGAAATGCTTATTACACTTGCTGTTTTCTGTAAACATACCTTTTAATTAGAGTTTTATTAGAAACTAAGTTTATTTTCAAGCAGTAATATAAAAACTATCGACCTACATCATTCTATATTGTTGATGACAAAGTCATATGCTCATTTTTAATTAATAAGCATACTAATTTACAAAACCTTATTGCAGAAGACAAGGTTGTAGTGTTGCCAATATTTGAAACTCAAATAAATAAAATAGTTTTTGTGATATATACACTGAATTTCTTCAGATTTGCATTGACTAAAGCACATTTTTCATCTGGTTGTTCATCTTTGTGGTTACACAGCACAAAGATTCTGGGACTGTTGTACTAATCTGTGTGCAGAAAGGTACTCATCATGCAGTGTTTCCTTCCTGCAAACAGAAAGCAGACTGCTGCCCTTGTAACAATGTCCCTTGACAATGCCTTTTACAGATGCCCATTTGTCAGAAAATCTGCACCATACACTTGAAGAGGGAGAAGGATGGAACATGGAGAGCGTTTTCTGTGTCCCTTCAGTTCTTCACAGAGAGCTGCATTACCTATGGGTCATTCTCTTTTCACCCCACAGCTGCTACCAAGATCTGTTCAACACCAATCCAACCCTTTTAGTGTTTATATTGCTGCTGAAGGCCATTCAATGAGCAAGCAGCTGTCTTTAAACGGTATTTATTTCAATATGGGATTATTTCTTTTCTGAAAACAGGAGTAATTTTATTAAAAAGTTATACAGCCCAGGGCTGCTATAATGAATATGTCCTGTTGTAAGCGTAGTTCCTGTCTGCAATACAGAATAATGGATTAAATTCTGGACATACATTTAAATGTTAACAGCATCAGGGACATAGCATTAGAAATTCGGGATTGTGAAAAAAACACTTTATTCAAACACAAATATTGAGCATGAATCAACAATAAGAAACAGTACAGAGCAATGGAAAAGACTAAGCAGTTAGATGACTTTTGGTTTCAACATTTATTCTATCATATCAATCCCTTATGAGATCCAAATATATGACATTTTGCAATACACTGTTCTGTGCTGTAGAATTAAATTCTCTTTTTAAAATGCAGTTTCTGTACAGCAAAACTGTAGCAAGGAGTGCAACAAAAAAAAACATTTAATATTGTAGGATAAGGCAGTTTTCCTATCTTCCCTGTCAGTCTACCTTTATGAACTATCCATTTTCCTTCGATTTCTTCATGTATAAAAGAGGAAATTGTGATACCAGAATCTGCAAGAAAAGCCGCTCAGAAGGATGAAGTTTTGACAGAGCAAATGTTCTGACCTGGCTGAAAACAGAATCACAGAATCACAGAATCACAAATCACAGAATCACAGAATCACAGAATGGTTGGGTTTGGAAGGGACCCCTGGAGATCATCTAGTCCAACCCCACTGCTAAAGCAGGTTCACCTACAGCAGGTTGCACAGGATGGTGTCCAGTTGGGGTTTTAGTATCTCTAGAGAAGGAGACTCCACAGCCTCTCTTGGCAGCTTGTCCAGTGCTTTGTCACCCTAAAAGAAGTTTTTCCTCATATTCAGATGAACTTTCCTTTGTTTCACTTTGTGCCCACTGTCCCTTATCCTGTTGCTGGGCACCACTGGAAAGGGTCTGGCTCACTCTCTTACTCTTTTTTGCAAGACCTATGAAACTAATCTGGAAAAGATAATTACAATACAAGCTTTGTCAATTTTTCCTCTAAATTCTCCATGATGGGTTTGGAATTTTTTTTTCTTTTGAAAAATTGAAACTTGGGGAGGAACAAACATTATAAGAAGAAAGCAAAGACGTACAACTTCATTGAAAACTTTGCTGAACTTTTACGTATATACTTCCATGATCTGTTTGTCTCTTAGCTGCACCTTCTTACTCTTTTGCCCATACTAGACTTTTTTGTTATATAGGGAATACATGCCAACTCACATTACCTTTATTCCTAAAATCCCCCACCTTTCTGCCTACTGCCGTGAAAACCATTGACATCCTTATAGCTGCCTCTGAATCCATCTCTTTTTATTAGCATCAGTACCCTATATTTTAAGAAAAGAAATAAAGAATAGGCATGTATAATTAAAACAAAAATTAAAGTTGTCAAACTGTATCTTACAATAGGTTTCTACTGCAGCCAGGAGTATAGCATACCTAGAATTGATACTATAGCTACCTATTTGCAATCACAACTGTCTATTATTAAAGATTAAAAAAAAAATCTGCTTTGTGCCTGCAAAAATACATTATCAGTATCTTTCCGTAATATGCTTCCAATACTGCTTTCTCATTCTTATCTCTGGCTGTTATTGAGTGGCCATGGTTATTTATCTCAAGGAGAAAATCACCCTCTATCATTTCAGAACATTTACACGTTGAGATTTCATTTTCTTTCAAAATATAATATGAATTTTGTGGGAATTCTACTGCTCCATTTACAGGCTTGCAGACTCATTGGAGTCATAAAGTTGGTACAAATGTATCTGAGCCAAATTGACTCAATTTTTTGATGTCTGAAAATAATTTTGTACCTGACATTAATTGTTGCCGCAAAGAAAATTATCATTTTAATTATGCCAGTAACATTAAAGCTTAGCATTGTCAGCTTCCAGTTGCATTAAAATTGGAAGAAAAACAACACTTTATATTGGTATTTGCGTTGAATATTCAATGTTCACATTATAAAGTTTGCTTCATGTTTTGCTAGTACTGCAACAGGTGGAAAACCTATTAAAATGAGGACACCTAGCAAAATAAGTTTCATCATTTTCCAACATATGTGTTGAATTAGAAACAACTTTTTTTGTCATTTCAGAATAGATAGACAAATCTTTAACAGGCACTAAAATTATCTGTTAGTAGGAAGCAAGGTTTATCAATATTCCTATTCATTGGAAGAAATTAATGTTTTCCCCCTTTCACTCTCCAAAACTGGTTCTAGTTCTTCTTTGTTTCATTAAGACAATATTGTAAAAAAAAAAAAACCAAAACAAAAAACCCAACACCAAAAAACACCCCTACTTGTATGTTTTCCAGGCTGTTGTTTGTATTACAGTCTCCACTGTATTCCTTATTCCTTATTCCTTACCAAGTTGTGGAGAAGCTAGGAAAACACGATTTTGAAACAGAGGAAATAAAAGTGAAGGAAATACAATTAATGTTCTGTCAAGTGTATATCTCTCACTGATTTCAAATAATCAGTGCATGATGCTCCAGTTATAGTAAGATCAAATTCAAGGATTATTTTCCCTTCTACAGTAAGAATGGTTTAATATGTTCAACAACTCGCAAAAAGCAGATTTATTACCCGCCATTTGCAAGATATTTTCCAAGTCTGTATGCCATTATGCCATTCTTACACCAACAGTGTATTTTATAATTCTTTTTAATGAAAGCTTTGCAGTTATTAAAAATGTGGAGTGGTTTCAAAAAGTCATTATTTCAAAAATTTGCTATTATGAACTATTCAAAGCATAATATCCTGGGATGCTCAGAAGTTACAAGAGGTAATTGTTGCAGTAAGGAATTGCTACCATACAAAACTGAGGGAATAAGAGATATAATAATAATAATAATAATAATAATAATAATAATAATAATAATAATAATAATAATAATAAACCAAGAGATGGCCCATGTTATATTAAGTCACTTATGTAGCAGATCATCTTTGAATGGAACAGGAGCTCCTACACACCCTTAAATTCATACCCAGAAAACATTCTGAGATTATAAGATCCTAATAATAGGATCTGCTTGGTTTTGGTGGGGGGGGGGTTATGTTATTGTTCATATAACACATTTGAAAGAAAAGGTAGTGTGCATCTCAGCTTTTTTCTAGATACAGGTGTAGGCCTTTCAGTCCTGGATCTTTATACATAAAAGGTGGGTGTTTTTTCCTATTTGCTTACTAAGGAACATAACTCATATATACTGCTTCTTTAATAGCATCCATAACTGCTGTGGTTGGTAACAAGAGCAGCTGAGAACCTTTCCAAATATTCTTCCAGAACCAGAAGGCTAAAAATTTTAAGTCTGTATGGCAATAATCATAGCTATCTTTTCAAAGTATGCTGATAGCTGATACTGATAAAATATTAGTGTTTTAAAATACAGACTGCAGAGCAGACCTTTATACGGGCTCCTTGTATGTATCTAGCCAGAACTGCATATGAGACAGACCTTTCCTTAGGGGAATGGAAGCCCAGTGTCTCGTATGACATTAGAGAGCTAGTGACCTGGAACAGGAGGGATGAGGGAAAGGCCATAAGTGGGGGGATGTTGGAGAAAATTATGAATAAGGCAAATTCACAATTAGAGAAAAGAAGAAAAAAGAGAGAGTACCATAATTCCACTGTTCTGGAATCTGAGACTGTGCAGAAGAGTGGGATTGAAATCTCAGCTCCTTCACTGTCCTTCCTTCCTTAACTTTTGGGCAAGTCACATGGATCTAGATTTTAAATCAGTGTTTTTAATCTAGTGTTTTTAAATCAGTACACCAGTATATGCAATCTTCAGTCTTTCTGGACCCGGGAAAGCTAGCAGTTCTTCCTGATCTCATACGTATCCTATGAGAATGCATTAAAATGGTGAATAAATAATGCAATAGTTGGTTCTTAATAACTAATATAGGAAATAATTTAATTATATGTGATATGTGTCCAAAGTAAACATGGTTCCAAATAAAACTCCCTCACTGTTAATACATCATGCAGGCCATACTAAGTTCTATACACACAAAGAAGGTGAAAATATGAGTTTGTGTTCATAGTCATGCATATTCATGACTGGAGACAGTCACAGTGGCCCATTTCTGACCTTAGTCCTCCAGTCATTCTGCCTGGACACATGATGGACTGCTCATTTCCTATGGCTCATTTTTTGCCCACATAGCCACAGTTCTTTCCCTTGGAAGTGAATGTATAGTTTGTGGTTCTGTGCTAACAAGAGGTTGGGACAGGACTGGGGAATGTATCCAGACCTGGGAACTTACTGGCTGAAAGAGTATGAATTCTTCAAAGGGTTAAGAAAAATATATATTCACCCTGCAAGCCACTTCTCTTTGAGTGGGGAATTGGTAGCTAAGCCTCCTAGAGAGTGGTTTCAGTGGAAAAAACTAAGTTTCAATAAATATCTTTGATTTCAGATAGCAATACTTTCTGTTTGGAATGAGACAACCAAAAGGAAGGTAAAGATGTATGAATCAGTTTGGGGTTTTTTTGCCTTGTAGAGTTTTATTGGTTTGTTGGTTGTTTTTCTTTTACCTTGAACTGAAAAATACTATTGAGAATGCTCTCTGAGAAGCTCACAACTCAGAATTCAGTCTCACAGAGTGAGAAATAGCAACTCCTGTATATGCCTTTAACAGCTCTGTTGTTCTGTATGTATCATGAAGTAATTAGAACTCCCTTGATCTTGAAGCAAGTGCAATAGATAACTCACCTTTAAAACCAGATATATTCCAAGTCATAAATTTTCCTTATTCTATCCTTCTTGCTTTATAGCATTTAACAGATGAGAAAGAGCATTTTTTGTTTCTAATGCATGTGAGTTCGTTAGTAAAAATCTTCTACAAAACCCTGTGATTATTTCTGAGAAAAATGTTTTTGCCAGTTCACTGAAGATATTATTAATTTTACTTAAGAACTTTATTTCACACAAGACTTCCTACTTGCAACTTACTTTTAATTATGTCCTCATTAGAGAGAGATATAAGAAGCACAGCTTATTTCAAGTATTTATTATTCATTCTTGTATTGTTAATGAATTAATGCCTGAAGTACATCTGCAGGAAAAAGTCACCTTCTTGTTCATCAGTTTTCCAGGTCCATAAAATAAATGTGATTGCTTCAGGTACTGTATTACGTAGTTTCAATATCATTGGTTTCCATATATAGCATCTACATGCAAATTTATTCTGTTGTTCTTTCTTAAATAATTAACACTGTCTGCTAATATATTCTTGCTCAGACCTGTTCCACTAGTAATTATAATCGAGTGTGCAGTATGTATTCACTGAGCATCTATACGTACATTCTTTCTCTTCCCATCAAAAGGTCATTTTGAGGACACATTGACAACATGCTTTCTATGATCTGTAAGCCATGCAAAAAACAAGTTGTTATTCCAGCCTCTGGGCTGTACTTTTGTATGCCTAAATCCACTACAAACATGGATTTAGTTGAAGCCAAGGAAAATCATAATTAACATTGCAGTATTCTGTGTGCATAATTTATTTTCCATTATCAAAGTTATATAGGCTGCCAAATGTGTGATACAGATTATGGGACAAACTTTACTCAAAATGCAGGTTTTTTCAAAACATGTTATGTCTTGTGAAGTATTCATGGGGAGAAAAAAAAAGATTAAAATGCATAGGATCTATTTTGCCTTCAGTTGTTTTCTGGCTTCCCTGTTTAAGTCACAGTTCAACAAAGTACTTAATTGTTTGATTAATTATAATCATTTGAATATTTCCACTTGGAGGAGTGGTATGATATAGGTACTATGATGTTACAGCTGTTTAAATTGGATCATGCAAAGCTGAAGAACCTGATACAGAAGGTACAGATAGCAGCAGAAAGATTTCCTTTTGACTGTGGACTTTAGACTGGCCTGAAGAAAGTTCTCACACACAACTTTCCATTGTTCCAGTGTTTTATAAATTAATTTACATTGTCCTGCTCCATTTTGTTAACTTAGTTTATGAAACATATTGATTATGAAGCAATTCATTTTCTTTAAATTACTATCACTAGATCCAGAAATGGACTTAAAAGTCTATGAGCTTCAGTAAATTAAATTATGAGTGTTTATTTATTCTCTAGTCAAATACACAACAGCCAAGTGAAGCACCTATGCAGTCCATGGGTATTTAGGCTCTGAGCTACAAGTTTACTCCCTGCAAGTGTTCAATGTCTTCTTAATTTAAGGCAGTTCAACTCTGTCTCATTCTTCTAGTGGAGTGCCCTTGCACTTACGTTACGGAGTATGGAATGGCACTCAGAGGAAGCATGCTACATCTGTAGAAAATGTGTTAATGTGTACCACAGAATGCACAACTTGTGGGCATAAAAAGAGCAAGATTAACATAATTAATGACTTAGCTGAAAGGTAGCTGGAGAACTGCATTCTGATCACTTCTGTACTGTGAAAGTATAAAACAAATCATTTAAACTTTCCAGACTACTTTTGTGGACTCAGTAGACTATAATTCTTTTAATGATGAGGTAATTGGCCATTGTGTATTGAGAAAGTAAGCACATGAAAGATGGTGAGCTGCTTAGATTCTGCGAGTGTGAGGGCTACTTATGTTTTCATATAACAGGAAGGAGGGGAGAAGTTAGGTGCAGAATAAAGGAGAAAAATAAACTTGGATTTTTTCCTGCATTTAGCATCTTTATTTTAGACTTTGAGGTTATTTCCAATATTTTCTAACAAAAAGAAAAGTTCAATTTTAAGAATTTCCTAAAGATATCTATAACTATTGAAAAAAAGACTTTCAAATCTGTGAACATGTAGGACCACATCAGAATAGGTCAAAACATTTTCAAGTTTACCCATGTAACAGAGTGGGTAATCACAATGTCTATCTTATTTTGATATTGGCACAATATTTTTATAAGCAAAAAGTTGGAGTGGAAACAAAAAAAACTCAGTATATTTATCATAAAATTCTGCATTCCAAAGTCACTTTGATGCTTTTGTTCCTGTTTCATTAAGTCCCTCACAGGCAGCGTAATCCTGGTAATTTTAACTCCCTAGAAGAATATTGTCCATTTCATTTTCTTTTAAAGGACTGAACTATTAGCTAAGTCATACTGTAAAAATGTCATCTAAAGACATCATGATGTGCTAAATAGAAAGGAAATTACCAGGAGCTGTAAACTTTGGGTCAAAGGACAGTTGTTTGTAGCTTATTAGTATGATGAAGTGAAATCTGAAATTATATTAAATGTTTGTTTAAGATGTAATTAGTGAGGGATTTATTCATTTTCAATTATTCTATACAGTTCTGTAGTCTCATATCAACCGTGGCAGAAATGCCTTATTGGGTACATTATTTGCCTCCTCCAGAAGCAGGAAAACAATGCAAAACCCAAAATATGTTGCTCAGCCTTTGTTTGCTTGTATTTTTTTGCCACTTCTCTATTTTCTCAGCCATGCAACCCTGACTGCCAAGCTATGATTTCACAGGAGAGCTCAACTCTGCCTGTCCTGTTTCCTTTCTGGCTTTAGATACCTGAGGAAAATTCAAATAAAAGCTGAATTACCCTCATGACTTCATACCATGTATTCCAAAATCCAGCTTCCAGGTTGGTGTGACATGAGTACTAAGTACTTCAAAGGCTGTTTTTCAGGTGCACAAGATAAATGTTGGTTGGTCTGTTTGCTCAGACTGGTCAAAAGGAGAGTAAAGACTTCACATATGAGACTCCAATTGGACTCTATTTTTGATGTCAGGCAAGTTGGCATGAAACATGAGATTCCGCTTTTCCCTTGGAAAGCTGGTCTTAGCACCTTTCTCCCCCAAGTAGACAGTGTTTCACCTGTGCTGCATGCTCAATTTAGTGGTTTACCCACCATCGAGAGGCCTGGCCTATCCAGCTTCTGCTCTTTAAAGAAAACTCTGGACTCAGAGCTTCAGACCAAACAGTAGAAGCTCTTCAGTGTGTAGAGGGAAAGGACAAAGATCTGTTTTCCACTGTGCATAGAAACAAAAGCAGGCTTGGTAAGGAGCCCAGTGAATGCGAGCACCCACAGGAAAAAAATAGGAAGGAGACAGAAAAAACCTAACTATGGGGAGCAGGAAAGAGTGCTTGTTCTTAGAGCACAGTAGTACCTGACCTGTTTCTGAAAAAAAAAAAAAAGAAGAAAAAAAAAGACAGAGAATACAATAGATGCAGGACTGATAGACTTCCATCAGACTATCAAAAAACAAGGACTAGTGAACACTGAAAGAGAAAGGCCTTCAAGGACAAGAACATTTCAGAATGTTCAGAGTAAATACAGTGTCTTCTACATGGTATTGTGCTTAAATAAGAACAATGCACAAAAATAATTCAGTGAAACCTATTATCTGCATGTTTTGAACAAAAAGAAGGAATAATATTTCCGATCCAGCATGTAGCCATTGAGTGAACAGCTAAAGATAATTACAGTATTTAACACAAAACCCCTATTTGACCAATGGCTTAATAATATCAAAAGACACGTTAACTGAATATAGTACACTAAAACATAACCATATTGCATTAGGTACTAGAAAAACATATCCTTTACACCATTAAAAATGCCATTTTACACTTAGATCAACTTTGGATATTTTCATCAGTTTAGCTACTCCATTTTATACTGGGTGAAAACCTGGTCTCAGGATTTTACTACCAGTGTGGCAAGTACTGATTGCTGTCTGGATTTTGAATAGTAGCTTCTACCAAGTAAGAATCTCCCATCCATTTGGTATTAAATCCATCTAAAATCTTTGCACAATAATCTTGGTACTGGGATGTCAAGACACCAGCCAGCCTAGTTGTTGAAACATATTAATTGCTGCTCTCTCAGAAAACCTAAACCCCAAGCTAATGAGATTACATGCAATATGGAGCTACCGCAGCTAGACTGATTTTAGGATTCATGTTGTATCTCTGATAGAATCCCCAGCTGTGCTGCCTAGTATAACTACTCTGGCATTTATGCTGCTACCTCAGGATTCACGGCAAATGCATTGTGGGCATTAAATGCCATATACAGGACAGGACAGAACTGTCATTAGAAACTGTATTTTAGGGGAGGAAAAAAAAGGAGGGGGGGGGAGGCGAGATAAAAATAAAGTGTATGTGTATATATATATAAAAATCATGAAGAGTGTCTATATAACTATATATACACACACTTTAGAGATGAAATAGACACAATAGAATTAGAAAAAATAAAAATCATAAAAGGTCTAAGCTTTAATTCACATACAGGATGCAAGCTGTCATCACTTATTCAAGGTTTAATGTTGTATCATTGCAGATTCATCCTATGCAGATTTCAAATAATCCTTAAAAGAAGCAAGGTTGCAGTGAATGGCATATTTCAGGAATTGAAAAGTAAATGTATCTAAGCAAGATGAAGCTGAGTACACTGACTACATTTATACCAATATGATAATCAAATTTTTACTTTGAAAGAAAATTTAATTATTTGATAATAATTGGTTGACAGCAAAACTTTTTGCCCTGGTTGCCAAATAGATTTACAAATACGCAGTTAGAAATACTGATTTAGCTACTATATCTAATATAATTACAGAATATTAAAGCCTTATAAACAGCATTTGTTGGTATCTGCATACCTTTTATAAAAGCAGCAAATACTATGTTATTCAGAATAACGGCCTTTGAAAATATTGCCTCATGACTTAAAGCATTGTACTTAAAACATTTCTGATCACAGATTACTGCAAATACCTCTAAAACCACAGTCACTATATATAAACTTCCTATGTCTCTTGAGAAGAGTCTATCCCGCATTAAAATAATCCCATATTTAATCTCTTTGTAAAAAGACATCACTTATACAAATAAGGATAGCTTTAGAAATAGCATTTTATTTAACTTTTAAATGTTATTTATATTAAAAGAATATTTAAATGCATCAATCATGTCAAATCATGTGAAACCACTAAGAGTATCTCTTCCAAAAGGCTTCCAGACTGAGTAAAGTTTTGTGTATGTAAGATTTTTGTAGCTATGACAATGCCCATTTAGAAACCTAGACAGAGGGAATATAAATATTTACTAAGGATATGTTTATCCTGCTTACAATAGTATTGCATATTCTCATAAATTCCCAAGAAGAAGATGTACTTGTACAAATACCATGCCTCTTGTACCCTGCATCCATCCTATGGGGAGCCACATCCTAATGAATTAATGTAATGATACAGAGATACTTGCAATTACATACACAGACCTCTCAAAATAAAAATTAATCAGTAAAATACAATTTGGCTTCTTGAGCAAGGACAAACAACATCAGAAAATCCAATTTCCACCTGTGAGGGAAATAAAATTGTAACAAGTCATAATTCAGTCTTAGGAGGAAAAAGCCGTAAGCTCCTGGGGACAGAATGAAGTCTGCCCAGAGAGACAAGGTGGAGTTAATAGTAGAGCACTAACATCCAACAGAGAAGAGCTGAAAACTGACCTACCATCCTCATTCCAAGTGGGATCAGTTTTATGAAGTGCACAGTGAGATCAAAGAGTATGCAGTTCCTGCCCATGCTCACATCGCTCCTGAGAGAGGTTAGAGATATACATGGACCACTTCTGCAGGTACTGTTCAGACGGACCGTTGCTGCCTTTCCTCATCAATGTGCACATGCGAATCAGGCTGCAGGGGAACAAATGCCTGTGGTTACAGCAGGCTGCTGCCCACGATATGTATTTTTCCATAAGGCACATTTCAGATCACTTGGACTGGATATGGGCTATCACATGACAGGGGATGAAACATCTGACTCTCAGGAGACATGGTAGCCAAAAGTAGCCTGCTGCTGTTAGAACAATTTAATTGGCCTCCCTGAGGGGTACTTGTGAAAGAACACAGCCTGAAAAAACAATAGGGCCATAGCTTATCTGGGGTCCTGTTCCAGCATTGGACCAACCTCACAATAAAAGCATTTTTTCTTATATTGAGCCAGAATTTCTCATGTTCCAACTCATGTCCATTTTCTCTTGCCCTTCCACAGTGTTCCTCTGGGACACTGGACCTCTCTTCACTACATCATCCCATTAGGTAGTTGTAAACAGCAGCTATACCTCCCCTTTGCCTTCTCTCTTTAGGGCTGAACAGCTGTCTCTGCCTCTCCTCATACATTCTGTCCCTTAAGCAACCTGATGTCCCTTTGCTGGACTTATTTCAGTATGTCAGTACCTTTCTTGTTCTGGGGAAACCTTTACTGGACACAATACTAAAGGTACAGTTCCATAAGTGCTGAAAGAGGGCAGGCCTTCGTTACTGAGCAGGTTGCTTCCAGGTTTATGAATAAATTGCACCTACATGCCACTGAAAGCAGGCACATAATCTCTCCTTTGGTTTTACTGCTCCTATAATAGCAAGTCACACAGCCAAGAGAAGCAGTAATGAACTGTATTGCAATGCAGAGGGGTAAAAATCTTATGAAGGATAAAAGAGGGATGACTAAGGACAAGAAGTTAAAAAAATGGAACTTGGATAAGGACTGGAGTAAAATGGATTCTGTAGCCAGCAGACTTGCCCATAGCACCCAAATACTATTCTGGTTTTTTGCATGTAGCTCAAGTCTGGATTTATTCTCCTGTTTGCACATAGCTCTGAAATTCAATACCAAACTATAACCTCCTAGCTTATGGATAGCTCTCGGTATGTCAATTTACTATGACCTTTTGCTTTGTTTACTGAAGTGACAGACATTTGCATTGTGTAGCTAAATGATTCCACTCTTGTGCATGAAAGATATATTGATGTTTCAGATTTCAGAATTCCTGTTTTGATCAGTTTGCTCTTTGAAAATTATATTTAGATTTTTTATTTAAAGAACAACATACTGAAAACAAAGCGCTAAGATGTTTACTTTTAAGTATTCATATTTTCTGATAAATTCTTTAACTACACAATCATACATTGGTTATTTTCAGCTTGCTTGGCTGGTGTGTTGGTTAGTTTGCTTTGCGTAAAAGTTCTGTTTCATTCATTACCGTGTTTCATTCCCTTGGATAAATTTGGGATATAATGTACAATTATCTTTTTTTTCCAACATGAAACATGTTAGATAAAAGAAGAACTTTATTTTGAGGTGGGCTATTTTTAAAATAGATTAAACAGAGTGCTATTGCTGTATAGAATGAACACAGAATGGTACACTTCAGTAGCCCTGACTTCATCAGCAGACTATCAGCCCAAATTCACTATACGTAACTGTTCATCTTATGTCTTTGCAGCAGTACTTGAATGGCCACTGCAAATTCTCATTCCTGTCATCAATTAATTGAAAGTTTCTGGATGCAAGAGAAAGGCAGTTAAACCATTAGACCTTCAGTGACACACACTCTCAGCTTTTCAGTTACTGGATGTTTGTTCCCAGTCTCAAGAAGATGGACTATGTTTCAGGAAATCGATTCCGTTCTCATTTAAACCAAAGGACCTTGCTTTTGCTGCATAGCCTGCTCTTTCCTCAGAAAGATTTATTACAAAAGATGTAGAAATTCTAATGAGGTTCCCAGAAAATTTAGATTCCCTGAAGGCAAACTCTGCAGTGTAAAGCCTCACTTTTGCAGTTGTGTCTTATCACACGAATCCCTAAAAGTAGCTGTTGATCTCCACTGGGGTCTGGATTAGAGCACAGGATTGTGGCCTAACCACAGAGAGGAATCTTCTGCTGTACTGACTGCTGCTTTGGCTAAACCAGAAAATCTATATTTCTGCTAGAGATTAAAATCAAAAGTATCTTAAGACTGAAGCATCTAACCTACATAGTGTTAAAAAAATACATAAACTTTATTGTTAGGTCATGTACCAGAACAGAGGAACAATAATTTCTCTTCTCTTTTAAACAGGTGAACTAAGTAAAAGGAATTAATCAGCACGATGTTCCTTGTTATTACTTCCAGATATATCCATTTAGTGGTAGAGAAGGAAGGAAACAGCGATTAAATTTCACTCTTTGTACAGCATAACACTCTGAGCAAAAACTGCCCAAAAGAAACCCTGGGCACAGTCCCTCACCAAAGAGGCCTTACTCTCTGCACTGCTGTGAAACTTGCTCTGATCAGTAAACTGGACATGTTCACCTTTGTTTACCTCTCCTGCTCTGCCAGCTCATAGAAGGGGAAGAAAATGCATGAACTCTAACCTCACCATCCCTTTCTGCTGCTGTTTCTCTGCTGAGAAAGAGAGCAGGGAATTGCAAGTGCTAACTGAACCTGCTGATGTGATTTGATGCTATATAGGATGTACAGCTGAAAAGCCTCCACTTGTGTTTGGGGAAAGGCCAGTAGCAATGAAGGCTCAGAAGTTTTAAGGTAAGAATACATTAAAAGCAACTACACTAATCCTGGGTTACCTTCATAAACTGAAAATATATGACCTTTATTTCATCGGCTTTTTTGTGATTAAGGATTGCTTATGCTTTTGTTGTTTGTGCAAGCAGAAAGCCACCCTGTGTTAACATATCAAACAAGTGCTTGTAAGAAGTTGACTAACTGACATAATTAATTCTCCTCCTGCCTTGGGTCTAGAATATTACAATTTGACTTTAGCCTTGTGAACCAGAAGTGGGGGTAGGGGGGTGGGGGTGGGAGTGGGGTGGAAATCCTTAGAAATCTCAAGAACATCATCTCAGGGTTTTTTTTGCTTGAACATACCTGGGAGACATCTGTTTCATCTTTTAACAGGACTCAAATAATTAAATAATGATTTTAAACTAAGGGCTCAAAAGTTGGTACCCGTGTTTATTTTGGGGTCAGCATTGGGAAGGAAGAAATTTAATCATTCCAAGAGATGATACCCCAGAAGTCATTCTTTTGTTATTGAATTTCAGCCGGTCACCAAACCTTTTGAACTACAGCCTTCAAAATGCTGTATACTCACTTATTATGGACAGTCACATATCAAATAATAACAAGAATAATTTATTTCCTGTCCTTTAAGGTTATCAAAGGTCACCTAAAATTTATTAATGTCTTTCATCAACTTTTCAATTTGTCGATCCCCAGGGGTTCCTATCCAGAGTATTTTTTCCAGCACTCCTGTCAAAGCGGTGAATGAGTCTCCACTATTCATAGGGCAGGTGACATCATGCTGTTCTGAACACGTAACAGAAAGCTGAAGCCCTAATCTTAGTCAGTTTGGGCTACCCAGCTCCTTTTGCAGCACTTATGTGTTGTGAATCATAGTAGGTTTACTTTGCAGATCTTCGCTCACCAAGACTAGTTCAAAATGCAACTTCACTTCGAGTTCTAAACATCGAGGAAATCCAAAATAAAGTTATTTGAAAAATAAAATTATTTATATGAGTTATTCCTTTTGAGTTCAAATATTTATGACCCAGCAATTGTTCGCTCACATATTGTTTGCTTGAAAAACTTGCCTTTACTCCAGTCTTTGTTGAGACATCCCCAGATATGTTGTAGTGTTGATATATTTACCTGTTTAAAGTCTTCTATGTTGTGATTAGTCATCAAGAACTCACTTGCTGAGAAATGTACTCTGCTTCCCTTATGTCCCTGCCTAGATGATCATAATTCACATGATCAGAAAGATCATTTCTGCTTGAGAAAAGCTATCTCCATTTTTTTCTGATCCAAATCACATTTATATCAAACCCAGATACCTTAGAATTGTTCTAGCTCTCTTTGCTGTGTCCTTCTGACTCAGTCAGATTGTATGATAGTAAATATATTGTCTTCTCTAATTTCTTTATGGAGTCTCATATTTATTTAATATGAGATCTCTCAGTTTTTCAAGGAAATATGGCTGGATGTTTGTATGCGTTAATTCTCTCATACTATCAACCCTCACCCTATAATATATTACATTGTACTAGTGCAATTTCTGTACTGTATTCTCTCTTTCGCTCCTCTAATTAATGGGATATTATCCTAAAATTTATGATTAATCATATTATTCACTCAGTTTTACAACAGGAATGATGTCTGTTCTTTTGTGTCACCAGACAGAAGTGCATGGGACTTGCAAAACAGACAGTACAGGAATGCAGTACTGACTGATTTCCTCAAGCGGGAAGAATAGCACATCTAACCCAAAATATCTTCAGGCATCATTTGCATTTGGACAAACATTCATCAACAAGCCACAGACAGTTCAACATCCAATACCTACTTTGCAGTAACCCATAGGCTCCTGCTAGACTCTCCCTTGTCCCAGCAGCTCTTCTTCAATTTTACTACCTCCATCTCTCCAGATGAAGCAACTTACAGATTTGACTTAATTGAGTAAGTTGCTCCATCCTTAACAGGAACTGTGCACTATGGTCTGATTGATCAGAAAACTCGTCCACAGGGTTCAAGCTTCTGTTCCTAAAATAATTTCAGAAATTGGCTGTTGCCAGGGAAGATTTTGTCAGAAAGCTGAATAGATGTTTAAGAGGCTGTTAAGGTTAACACACATTTTAATATTCCCTATTTCAAGCTATTTCTTCATATTTTTGAATATTTAACATATATGAAGAACATGTATCTGCATGCTCTTTCATAGACAAATTCAATATAATATTGGGAATGAAAAGCTATTCTATTTTTTCTTGTTATCTCAGTAACTTTATACAGAAATACTTTACATTTTTTAACAGAGATAGTATAAGAATTAATATTTTCCTGGAACTAAATTTACAGTGATAACTTCCTGAGATAAAAAGAAAATTAATGTGATCTGATGGATAAGATGGCATGCAGAACATTATGTATTTTTCCTCATGGCTACTGTCTGTAGGCTACTGTCAATGATGAGAATACTTATATATATATTGAAAATTATCTTTGGGTAGGCAGCTACAGGACAGCACTATATCAGGAACTGTGAACCAAATGTTATGGGTTTTGTAAAAGGTATAACTGGGACTGATTTGAGATTGAAGAGTGCTGGCAAGCTAATTTGCAAACACAGATGTGTGGGCAGACATTTACATATTCTTAACGGTTCTGCTATGCCATTCTTTACAGAATTATTCTGGGCATAAGTATTTGATAGAGCAGTAAAGCACCAGTAAAACTGATGCCTAAAATTAGGTAATATGATTAATTTTTGAAGGTGGCTGCAAAAAAAAAGCTGGTTTGCTGAATAATTTGCCTCAAATCTGTTAGAAAGTGCTTCACAATAGTAACCTGCATAATGAAAATGTGTACTAAAATATGTTACTCCCTTGTCAATATAGTTTAGGATTTTTTAAAAAACAGTATTTTATTTGTGTTTTTTAAGACCCTCAGACTTATTTTACAATGCTGCATGCTCTCACAATTAAATCAGCCACAAATTCTGCCCCCGAAACAATTCTTATTCAGCTGGCATTTCTGCTCAACAGGCTCATTATTTATCATAATTCATGTAGGCTTGTCTTCATAAAGGTAAAAAGTAAAGAAATATGGTTTATATCCACCAGAAGTTTCTAATCAAATTTTTAGATATCAGAGTTTAAACAGCAATAGCTGTTGTTGACTTCAGGTTGAGTTGCAAAGGTCAGAGGACAGATGACGCATCAATTTAAAAACCAGCAGATCAGATTAATTAGTGACCTCACTGGCATGAGAGAGACCAAAATTTATTATTATGTCTAATACACAAATTTAAACAGGTGACCGTAAGTCTACTGTATTATATTAGAAAATGAGAGCTTATACATCAGGGGAAAAAAAAAAGTTCCTCATTTTTCTGATTTTAACAAAAGGGTAATATTTTCTGTAGTAATTTACATAGGTATAAATCCACAGTAATTACTAAAAATAGATCATAAACCTTTGCTAGCAATTGGTATATGCTGTATTTTATTTGTTGGTTTATCTGCCTTCAACTTTGGAGACCTAAAGCTTTTCATAGATGGGAGAAGATTCAGCCTTATGGCAGCCAGTGAAATAAAAAAAATTCCTTTTCAGAACAGCTGACTGTCAAGGTTATGGTAATATCTATCAATTCAACCTCTTCTGAAAGGTGCTCATGGAGAATGATTTAAATCTTGATTTTCAATCACATGCTGTCACATAAATGTTGTATTTGTGCAGTGGGGAACCTACATATCTATGGGACTCCTCTGAAGAATATTGCATTCTGTCAGTCCTTGAATGTGATTGATGATGAACACAGTCTGCTCTCAAGTACTCATATAAAATCCCACTGACTTCAGTACAGAATGTACTGAAATTTTTGAAAAGACATGTAAAATTAGTCTCCCATTATTTTTATGTCAGTGAATTAATGTATATTGAGCATGCTGGTTTGCCCTTTAAAGTGAACTCCATGAACAGCACAATAAATGAAAGATCTGGATTTCCAAACATTTCCTAAATTACTCGATGATTTCTTTTTCTTGTGTTCTGCTCCACAAGTTTGATGTTTACATAGTTCGTAAAAAAGTCGTGTATTGAAATTAAATTAGAAATTAATAACTTTCTGTAATCCCTAAACATGAGTTATGATTTAAAATACATTAATTCAGTTTGTTCTAAGCAATACAGAGAAATCTTGTCCCAACAACCAACAATTTTCTTTTTTTTTCCACATCGCACCTTCCATATAACACATAATGAGATCACAAGTTTGGCTCCATGGAATCTCAGAGCAGAAGAGCAGAAGGTAGAGGGGAGCAATCAGCAATTTGTTGAGTATAAAAAAAATTGTTTCATCCTTTACATGAACATTAGGATTAGCTAAAACATATTGATGCAGTATTTAATGTCATACAAAGTGTTATTATAGACATTATTTATGTTCTGAAAAATATATTTTAAAAAATCTCATTTAATTAACATGATCATAATGTATAAGACTAACCAGTGCAATCATGCTATATAAAACTTGCATACTGGATCTGCAGAGCATCTTACAAATACTGTAATTCTGAATAGATATTTCGGGAGAGTTTATCAAGTATAAATATGAGAGTTTTGATTAAGTTTGCTCTCTTTCTCTGGTTTTCCTAATTCATGTTGGGGTTTTTTTATATTTTGTCTTTTTCTGATCTGTGCTGTGTTTCTGATGATAGCATCAAATCTGAAGCCTATTTAAGTTCTTTCAGTTTAAATGCATAAAAATAAATAATTTCCAGTTATGTAATTATTGTCACTCTAAATAGCTGTGTCTTTGTGTTTTGCTTTATAACTACTGTCACTTTTCAGTGACTACCAGGCATTCAAATACCAGTAGTCTGGCTGAGAGCCATCATTAACAAATCAAAGCAGATGTATTTATGTGTGTATTTTTATTTCTCAGTCCTCAGAGTACTCTGTACTGCTGCTACCTTAGCTTTTGACTCCTGCCAAACTGTTAGGCTGCCTAGTAGCAGACAGACACTGGTTTTTCTCAGTATTCAGATTTTTTACCAAGTACATACCTAATATTAGGGACAGAAAAACGGTGTCTACAATGGTCTTATATAGCCTTCAAGAAAGCCCAGTGGCAAAGCCATGATTTAGATGAATTTTTCTGAGTCATTCCTGTTCCCTGGATTTCTCCCTGTGCCAAGGAGCCTTCCTGTCCCAGGTTGTCTCATCCTCACGTAAGGAACTGTAGCGGATTTGGCCTCAGCAAATACTGCTGTTTCCCACTAGAATATAGTGGTTGGCAGTTAGATTTCTTTGACTGTTACACACCATTTGCTTAGAAAACAATTTTTTCCTTATTTAATAGGAATTTTCAACAGGGAAATATTATGATTAAGAGTTTTTGAAGTGAGAGGTATGAGATGTGATTTAATAACTACTTCACCAGAGACTTGAGGAAATGACCCACATACTTCAGGTCACATCTCTCTGTCTGTTGAATGAGAATGAAATAGTCTCTTTCTTTTAACCTTTTGTCATCTGTTTAGATTGTAAGCCCCTTGGGATGCAGGTGGTCCTTTGCAAAGCATAGGTCTTAATTTCAATCAGAGAACCTTCAGGACTGAATTCGTTACAAGGGTCCAGAAGAATAGGGACAGATATTAAGCAGATTAAACATTGCAGAGGTGTCAAACATTGAAAGAATGAAAGATTTCTAATAGCTAGTTTGCACTAAAGAAACGAGGGGAAGAAAAGTGTGTTTCTGTGCAATAATCCCTACTCATTAACTCAGAAATAATCATATTTTTGGCTAGTGAACTCCTTGCATTTCAGACCTGGATTTTATTTAGCTGATGCTACAGTCATTATCAAGACTCAGTCCTTTCTCTCCAGATTATTTTTTAAATTCACTGTTGTGATAGGCCTAAAATAGGGTAAGTTTTGCAACCTTCTATGGCCTTCATGCAATAAGGTCATCAAATCTGTCAATACTTTTTTTCCTATTGTAAATGCTGACATCTGGAGTGTGTAGATCACCAATGTGTTTATTTTTTCAATTGCCTGGAACATAAAATTTTAAAACAAAATATAAACTTGCAAAAAAGGAACCATCCTGATATTTTGGGAAGACGTAAAAAACCCAAACCAAATTTAGGGCATTATTTGCTTTACTAGAAGACAAAAATGTGTAATAAAACTCCAGGTTTGTTTTTGTTTAAAAAAAAATCTGGTTCTGTTGTTCCCAGCTGTCCTCAAAAAATAGTGTCTAGAAATTAAAATGTTTTCTTCTGGAATATGGAATAAGGCTCTTCGTAGAGTAAGACAGAGTAGAAGAATCTGGAACTTTGTTAATTGATGTGGCACTTGGGTTGGGTTTTTTTAAATAAACTAATTTCAGTATGCATTTTGGTGGAGAAAGGGAAAAGAAGGTGCTAAATACATAAAGAACAAAATAATCCAATATGAAGAAAGGTGATGAAAACAGGAAGGATAAAAAAAGCCAAGCTCAGAAAGAGTAAATAAGTGACTCTGCAAAATGACAACTTTTAATCAGATTCATTATTGTTTTGCTTCCTTAAAATCCCAGTTTTTACCCAATATCTTGCGCATTGTATCCTGTCTTGTAAACACAGATAGAACAGCTAACTCTGTTGTATTTAAAAGCTTTCAAATTCAAATTGGCTGTGAAGAAGGAAAAGAAAAAGTGATCTTAAAAAATATCTCTTGACCACAAGTTTGTTTCCAAAAATTTGTTTTAGTAGGGCAACTGAAAGTTATAAACATAAATAGTATTCAATATTTATTGACTTTTGCCAGCAAAGAAAATATTATCTCAACAATATTTTAGAAGACATTTTATGAAATGCTAATACATTATATACATTTAGGTCTTATAGCCATCAAATGTGCCATTTGACAACATAAATGCTTTCGTTCTGAGACCCACAAAAATGTCTTTTCAAACTGATAATAAAAATGCAGATGAAATGTTTTTATTAGAGATTTGGGTATTATAAAATTAACTGCTATAACTACATTGGCAATTTAAGGGGTTTAGAAAGCACAGTAAAACACTCAACCAGCATTAATTGCAGATTGTGGGTTTCTTACTATTTTACCCTAGCTTATCTTGTAAGGATATAAAGTAAAAGACATAGCAATTATCTGTGATGGCGTGGTACAATGTTTTGAGCAGAGTATAAAAGACAGAAGACTAAAATAATAAAGTGCAACACTTGATTCCTAAAAAGTGTTGTGTAAATAATTCTTGTGAACAACATCTTCCTGATACAATATACATCTCAACTTCTTTTCTATATATATAAGCAAAGCTCAAAGCCAGTCATTTAAAAGTTAGGCTTTGGGGAAGGGCAATGCAAATAACTCAAGCAAATTTTCAGTAGACAGAGATGTGCCCCTCTGACTCTATTAGAAACATCTCTGCCTTGTGAAATATTTGAATTGGTGTAAAGGTACCTCACCTATGGTACCACCTGCATGCTGGCGGTCCATGTTTCAGGGGTGGCAAAACTGAAGCACTGAAACTGTCATCTTAAACTACCTAGTGTGTCCAGCAAATCAAGCCAAGAACACAGGAGAGGTCTGCTTTGCAACTAAATCTTGATTTTCTTTTTTTTTCCCAGGAACACACTGTGTCCTTGACGACAACTGCTTTGATCTTAGTGAGTCTTTGAATAAATGTGTGAGAGACTAAAGGAGGAGTTCACTGTTGTTTTGTTAAGGGAAGAAAACAAGAGACAAAAAGGAACCAGTCACAAAATATTCATATAGAAATGTTCTTGGTATGTGTTTGGCTTCCTCAGCACATTCTCCAGGAAAAAATTGTATGGTGCCATACAACACGTATATACTCTGCATATATAAAGCTATACACATACCTAGGCATCAATGTTATACAAAATACACCTTCCCTTCTCCCCAGTGTGTGGAAGTCTGTAATCACTTTGCCTGAGGTCAGTTCCACTATAGTACTTAAAACATTGAACTCCCAGTGCTCAGGAGTGCTCCTGCAGAGAGCATAACACATCCCTAAGTGGTTTGTTGAAGTTAACATTGAAACTGGAGTTTCATAGCGCTGAATCAGATTTGCACAAAGTGAGTCCCTAGCTTTTAACAGGCATGTGATTACCATAAATGCATATCACATATTACAGTAGAAGTAACTGAGAAACTGTAACTAGTAGGCTGCAAGAATCCCATTTTCCATTGTTATTTGTAACTGAATTGGATTATTTTTATGTTTTGGTAGATGAACATAGAATCATAGAATGGTTTGGGTTAGAAGGGACCTTAGAGATCATCTTGTTCCACCCCCTCTGCCATGAAATTCAAAATAAGCATGTAGAGTCATCTAGTATTGTGTTTGGCTATGGGAAGAAATAGAAAGTACACAGAACAGACCAGGCTCAGCAGAAAGAGCAAGAACTTAAGTGATATGATGTTGGGACTTCATTCTTTCAGTTGTGTAACAGGCTACAATGTAATAGTGATAGGATATCCTCCAGCTGTCCTGGAAGAGGAGTTTATTATATAGTGAGGTTATAATAGTGTCACTCATACTGCCATGTGTTTCCTCTGTTCGCATAGCACTATAACATACTTCTGAATAGACTAACAATACAAATAACTTCCTCTCTGTTTTCAGTTACTAGGAAAGTAATGGCTACTGTGTATTCTTCATACAGACTTTATGTTCTAACAAAGCATCTTTGTTTATAACAAATGAATGCTGATAGCCACAATGAACGTGCCTAATAACTTAGATGTATATTTTTAGAATAGTACCCAAGAGTGCCCTATTCACCACCTAATTAGGGGAAGCAGGAGGATTCCCAACTCATATTTAGTGTATTGCTTAAAAACTGATGGTATTCTGTTTCATATGCAGTTCATTCGAAGAAGCAGCAATAAAAATGCTTACTTGGCAGAGATACAGCACATCCTAACTAAATGACCTCCATTGTTATTGGCTTTATTAATAAAATGACATTTTTGCAGTTACTTCAGTATTTGCCAGTGAATGCCATGTAATTACTACAATTTGCCATCGTGAACAAACCATATGCTCATTAAATAGGCCCAGCGGATAGGAAATGGAGGTGTCTGTTAGCAAATGCTAGGTTTTTTGCTAGGAATCTCAGAGGTCACAGTAAAGTAAAAAAAAATAAGAATAATCGTTACATAGATCAAAAAGGATATTAAGTTAAAAACAAGGAGGAAAGAGAGAAACTATAGCAACACTTGTTGGAAATTAGTATGGTCGAGTAGAAAACCCATGGGAAATTAATAAACAAATGTTCCTGAGAAAGAAAGTCCCATCTTGCCCCTGGCAAGTCTGTTTTTTCTTTATAAATAGGATCCAAAAGATGTGGGTCATACACAGCAGTCTAGTTAAGCATTTTCTAATTCCAGGCATCTAAAATTTGGTCACATCAGAGTCTGAATTAAGATTCATTGTGAGGATTTCAGTGACTCCACTCAAGCAAGAGTACTGAGCAACATCAGACAATAGATCTCCCCTGTTAAATTTACTTGGGAGTGAAGAATAAACCTGGGCCTTTCTTGGGTGGTTGGCCATTCATTACTTTAAATATGCCTATTCAACAGAAATTCCAAAATTAAGTCTCCAACTGGAAAAGGTGACTAATGGGGAAAGGAATTATACACCCTTATTTACTGACATAAATTTTACAGACAGGAGATCACAGCCTGGTATTAAAAAATATCTTAAGCTGTTTCTTTGAGTCACAAGAATAAAATACCAAATTAATGAAACTTACTTCACTTGTGATGTCTGGTTCTCTACTGTGTTCTTTCAAGTAGCTCAACAAGTAATTTTACTATAGTCTTTATGTGAGCTGTGGAATAGTAGTCAAAAAATAACTTACTCAGTGGAGTTCAAAGGACCAAATAGGTACAACTCTTCTCTCCATCGGGCTTTGCTTTCTTGCAGAGATTGTTTTTAGACAGATAAACAAAATTGTCATATTCTAAACCACTGTTGTCAATCATTTTTTTTTCCCCAAAAAATAATTAGATTTTTAGATGACAAAGCTTGGTAAATTCTCTCAGAACTGTCAGCATTCATTTACAGGAATGTTAGCTATAGCTGTCACGTCATCTGTGGCCTTTATTTTGGAACAGTACTAATGCTGGAAATCAAGCTGGCTAGCAAGCAGCTTAAGAACACAAAAGCTGTCTTTTGGAAGAGACAACAAACTTCCATCTGCTTTCAGCTGACCAGTGAGTTCTCCCTAAAGGCAGAACAGCCAGTGAAGTGTTCCTAGATGGTCACTCACAGGCAATGGCAGAAGAAACCAACCTCTTCAGGCTGTCAGACGAATGACCTACAGTTTCCTATTTAAGGAACTAAGCTGTGTTAGTGGCAGCCACTGTAATCCAGAGGCAAAAAAATAGGTAAAAACAGTGCCTGTCAGTATTTTTGGGAGACTGTGTGGCTTGAATAATGGAGCACAAGTTTTATATCTCTTACAATGATAAGAGCTTGTCACAAATTTTTTTGTAGCACAATATCTTTCCATTACGACTATACTAAAATTGTCAGGGTTAAGTGTTAACTTACTCTGTGATTGTTCCTGACACTGCTGTACCAATCTATTCTCTACTGGTCTAGCACCACAACTTTCAATGGGCTCTTAGAATGTTCTCTTACAGCCATCAACAGAAACCAGGTGATAGATAGAAAAGCTAGATAGAAAGCTCGTGAAATATCTGTAAGACTGGGTACATGCCGCATAACTGATGTTATGGTGATTTTGTTAAAGGTTTGTTAAAGTAAGATGATATAAAGTATCTCAGATTCCAGCTAACAGAAAAGAGCAATATTTTGCCAATTTTATGTCACGCATGATGGTTATACCCAGACCTTTCTGTTGCTTGTAAATTAATTATGTTTGCCTGTCCAAAACTAAAAAAAAAAAAAAAAACCACTAAAAAAAAAAAACACCACCAAAAAAAAAAAAAAAAAAAAAAAAGACAGAATATTAACTGTCATACTTTGCATATAGTATAATAAACTCCACAGACTGTCCTGGTCTCTTCAGCTTTCCTTATCTTTTACTGTTTACCTGAATGTTGATCAGTATTCTAAATCAGGCCAACCATTAATTTCTCACAGAAAATATGGATCAGGCCTTTCAACAAGCAGATGAAACAAGCTGATGGTTGCCAGCCTTGATAAATTTTGCTTAATTGGACCTGGCAAACACACAACAAACACTGTGATTTGGACTTAATATAGCACCTACTTTTCTAAAACTTTGTAGTGCAGTTGGCATAGCATACAAAAAGCTCTGCTCTCTGCATTTAAAGTGCTACGATAATTTATTCTAGAGATTCACAAAGAAATTCAGTGTTGGGTTTTTTTCGGGGGGGGGGGGGGGGGGGGGGGGGGGGTAGCGGGGAGGAAAAAATCCACAACCAAACCAAAACCCACAACTCAAACCACATTTCTTTTTACCCTTTTCAGTCTGTTAACAAATACAGAGACTCTGGGAACAATCTGTTCTGGAGAGATAACCCTGTATATAACCTCAATTAACCATTAGAAACCAGAAAAGCCTTTTGGGGCCTACAGTTATTTAAGAACTTTAACACTTAGGCAAAAGATGTACATGATGTTATTTGTTTCATTATAAAGTTACAGTAGTGAGGTCTTAGCTGAGCAAAAGCCGGTTCCTATTCTACTTATCTGTACCAACCCAACGGGATATAGCCTCTGTCCTATAACTGACCATTTGAAAAAAAAAATAATTACATGAGTGCTAGATTATGTGAGCCATATAAGCATTTGACCTGATGCCAAACCAGGAATTATACTCCACTTTTTGTCAGTTCTAGAGCACTATATCCACCTCAAGACCACCCACCCTTGGCAGCATAACAGAGACCACTAATATCACCATAGGAAGGAACTGCTGGCAGTTACCTTTTACATCATGTCAATTCTGTATAGAAACAATCTTTTTTTTTTCTTTTTTCTATTACTTTTGTATTTATAAAGCTGTAATATATTTGTTCTTGAATCTCCTGGATCATTGCAGTTAAAAGGGGCAAGCACTTCTCAACTGATTGTTAATATTTCATGGAAATAAGCTTAGTATTTTCTTGTTGTAGCATAAATTCAAAGATAAATGACATTTTAATACATTAAAACTTAAAAGTTTTCTGTTTATCACATTCTCTGGTAGTTCAAACTGTTACAGCTTCGTTAACTTATCTGAAATTTATCCATTTTACGCCAGCAGAATATTTAGTCCCACAAAGACAGCATAGCCATTCTACAACAGGGTAAATCCAATCTCTACCAGAACAGAGGTCATTACCTTTGCTTTATGTTGGTGGTGTCACATATACCTTTTCTAAGTGATTCTGGGATTGCAAGCTTATAGCTTTAAAAATATTCTTGTCAGTGACTTTGGTGAGTTGACCCTGCCTGGATGCCAGGTGCCCACCCAAGCTGCTCTATCACTCCCCTCCTCAATGGACAGGGGAGAGAAAATGTAAAAGGCTCGTGGGTCTAGACAAGGACTGGGAGAGATCATTCACCAATTACCGTCCAGACTCAACTTGTGGAAAATTAATTTAATTTGTTGCTAATCAAAAGAGAGTAGGGTAGCAAGAAAATAAAAACTAAACTTTAAAACATCTTTTGTTGACCCCTCCCTTCTTCCAGGGCTTGACTTTACTCCTGAGTTCTCTACCTCCTCCCCCACATCAGCGCAGGGGGGCAGGGAGTAGGAGTTGCCATCACTTCATCACACGTTGTTTCTGCTCCTCCTTCCTTCTCAGAGGGAGGAGTCCTTACACTCATCCACTGCTCCATCATGGGCCCCTCCCACGGGAGACAGTCCTCCACGAACCTCTCAAACGTGAGTCCTTCCCCTGGGCTGCAGTTCTTCCCAAATGGCTCCAGCATGGGTCCCCCACAGGGTCACAAGTCCTGCCAGAAAACCTGCTCCCGTGTGGGTTCCATGGGCCCACATGTTCTGCCAGGAGCCTGCTCCAGCACAGGCTTCCCCTGGGGTCACCTCTAGGCATCCACCTGCTCTGGTGTGGGGTCCTCCATGGGCTGCAGGTGGATATCTGCTCCACCATTAACCTCCAGGGGCTGCAGGGGGACAGCCTGTCTCACCATGGTCTTCACCATGGGCTGCCAGGGAATCTCTGCTCTGCCACCTGGAGCACCTCCTGCCTCCTTCTGCACTGACCTGGGTGTCTGCAGAGTTGCTGCCCTCACATATTGTCACTCCTCCCTCTACTGCTGTTGCTCTTGCTATGTCTTTTTTTCCCCCTGTTCTTGAATACATTACCCCAGAGGTGCTACCACCATGGCTGATGGGCTCAGCCTTGGCCAGTGGTGGGTCCATCTTGGAGCTGGCTGGCACTGCCTCTATCAGACATGGAGGAAGCTTCTAGCAGCTTCTCACAGAAGCCACCCCTGCACCCCCCCTTCTGCCAAAACCTTGCCATGCAAGTCAAATACAGTGACTTTGTCTTGCCTGCTCTCATACCTTTGTACTAGTACTAGATTACTTTCTCGTAACCTTTCCCAAAATCCTTGCTAACATTTGCAAGTGACAACCACTTAACACTAGTCTACTTTGACAGGAAGACTGTATAAAGAATACCTATTAATTTATTTGGTGGAAATGAAAAGAAAACATAGTAACCTAAGGAAAGCAAGTAGCGTCTCCCTGAAAATGCTAGAAGCACAGCCACTCACAATGGTACGAGCATTCCTTTCATACAAGTTCCAGAACAGGTAAGGTGATTACAAGGGGCCAGACCCAGAGAAACTTGTTCTAAATATGTATTTTGAAATACATTTTAGTCCCCTTTCAAGAACTTCCTGCTGTAAAGTTGAAGAAAATATGGCTGTCTTCATTAGATTTGGGAAATTCTGGACAACCTGGCTGGGTTCTGTGCTTCAGGGTGAAGGAATCATTTAAAGCAAGTATTTATAGCTGCAGTTTTAGGTGAGGAATCCTTGCAAAAGGAGTTGTAAGACACTCTCATTTAGGGGATTTGTAAGGAAGGGAGTGAGGATTCACTCAGGGGTTTTTTTTTGGTTTTTTGGTTTTTTGTTTGTTTGTTTGGGTTTTTTTGGTTGTTGTTTTGTTTTGTTTTTTTTGTGGGAGGAGGTCTGTGTTTGCTCACCCCTTAGAACTGGGGTGCTGCAGGGTTTTGCTGTGATCTGACTCACCAGCTCTGGTGAAAACTTAGGATAGAAATGGTCTCCAGAGAGCAGATTAATGGGAATGGCTAATGGCAAACCAGATCCACAAGAAAAAGTGGCAGCAGACATCATGTCCATCAAGATCAGCAGCCTAGAGCAGCAGCTTCACTGGCACTTCCACTTCCTAGTAAATGCTGACTAATGGGGCTGGGGTGGACAGCAGCATTCCCAAAACTGGAACCCTGCTACACCCTGCCCTAGGGAGGACAGATCCTTCTGCTTGTAAATTGGTTTCATCCACATCTAGACAGTGGATGTGGGCATGTAAGGGACTGCTGAGGATAGCTGATGGCTGATTGCTTTTGTTCTCACTCGTGTTCTGAGGTGCACTGGTCTTGCACATTCTGGGTTGTTTAGTTTTCCGACTTGTTAGCCTGCTGAGTTTCCCTTTCATCTTTGCTCCCCAGTAGTGTTCTGCTTCTGTAAATCAGTTTAACCCACTAATTACAAATGGAGATTCACAAGCGCTTCTTACCAAGAGCCCAGATAATATAATTTGTATTCTTAAGGGTTGAAATGTAGTTTTATGTTTTGTTTCACATTGTTTTCAGTAGTTTTCCAGTGAACCTGGCCATTGTTTTTGGCAGTCCATGCCTGTCAGAAAGATTACGGCTATCTGCAAAAATCTGGCTGCCACTTTACTGGATGTAGATAGCTGGATTAGTGAATGTGGGATTCGCTGTAAAATAAGCACTTTTGTTTAGGGCTTTTGCAAAGTCTGGAAGCGCTGGCTTTGTGCCTCCCTCAATGTAGCTATTAGAGTCTTTTCATTGACTTTAATTGGAGCTGGATTAGGGCCTAACCATTAAAAAAAATCTTCATCTTCAGCAAGCAACGGTCACATTTGACCTCGAAATTTCAATAAGAGGCATTGGTAGGGGGAAACTAGAACATAAAAGATAGAAAAATAATATTTTCCTGTCAAACAATGAATGATAGATAGCTATACGTAGCACGGTGACCATATGCCTGAAATTTGTCTTGAACTCCCCAAATTTTTCTACATACAATCTGTCCAAATCTGATTTTTGGCAGCTGCCAGAGCACAGTGGAAGAGAAGGCTGTTTGTCTGCCTTTAGCTGGTGTGGGATTTGCTGTTGGCAAGCACAGATGACAAACACTTTGGTTCTGTGACCAAATGTCTTTGCCATTGTTTTTATTAGACTGTGGGATGTTTTGCCTGATATGAGACAAGATAATTTTGACAACTTATTGCAGTGTAATAAATGAATAAAACATCAAATATTAACATATTTTATGCTTATGTATGTATATTTTCATGTATAAAAGTATGATACATTAATTTGAGGGGGGGTAGAAAAGATTTTACAGTTCACAGAGCCAATGTTGTATCATTGTTATAGATTTGCAGTGACTGTCATCTGTATCTCTTGCTCTTTGCTTTCAATGTCTTTATAATATCCATGTACTACAGATGAGATGTCCCATGTTTCATACCCTTTGAAAGTCCAAATGGAGCACGTGAAGTGTAATGGAAGCAGAGCTGAACTGAGCCAGAAAGACTAGTAATGCAGGAAATTCTAAATGCTGTAACATTATCAACGTCATTATAATGAATTTCCGTATCTTAGGTCTATTTTTATTTTTAGGGAATTAATTTTTTGATGGTACTATTAGGGAGGTGTGTTTGTTCTGGGTTTTGTAATGTGTTATATGAGCTGTTAATTTTCGTTTCATTCAAAACATCTGCTATTTGGAAGGCATGAAAAGAATAATCTCTACCAGTTTTATTATATCTACCAATATGAGATATGAGATCAATGAGATATGGCAAAAAAGATCACGTTAATTTATCAATGTCAGAAACCTGTAGTTATGTGTATTGTGAAACGTGCTTGATTGCTGTCTTTAAAACCTAAATAGTAGTCTGTTAACACTTTCATTAAAGGAAGACATTTCTTTAGCAGCTTTGAAGATTTTTATTCCTGGCATACAAAATGCTAGATGATTTTTTTCCTCCTCTTTCTCATCATAAAAGCATTATTATTTGCGTGCAGTCAAATGTGGCAGACAATTGGAGAAACTTCATGGGAACAATATTGTTAAGCCTGGCAACTTGTACATAAAACAGTTTATTCAGTGTTCTGATAGTAAGAAATGGAAGTTGCTGCAAGAAACTTTTTTTCTCTTTTTTTTGTTTCGTGTTTTCCTTCTTCCAAGGCAAATAATTTCAAGCTAATCTCTGATTCACGTACTGACGGACAAATGTGTCAAAACTGCTGGAAGCAAATGCTGTAGGGCATGTGTTTTTAAGTGGCTTTTGATTCATTTATGTACTTGTAAGTTTTCTATTTTTATTCATGGTGAGCATACTTCACCAACCCTGTCATACCAGCTCACACACTGAATTGAACTTTTCCCCTTTAATGGTTTTATCTTCTGAAATATCTATAAAGCATATTAGTTTTTTCTTTTTTTAAATCCCTACTGGATGCATAAGTACACATTCTGTTTAGTTCATTATGACTACAGCACCTCTTTGCCATCCTTAACATTGTCTACTTTTGTTTATACCAAATAGAACTCCTTTGCCAATTGAATAATGGAGATGGTTTTGATGTCTGTGCTCCTCTACCTTCTTCAATTTTGTTGGGTTTTTTACTGTTGTGTTTAGTAGCAGCTAAATAAGTTCAAAACATCATGCTGTTTTCATGCTGTTGCTTCATGTGTGTCTTATTTTAAGTGCAATGAAACTACTTGGATGACAAATACTTTGCAATTCAGGCCACATTTTAGTTGTTTAGGTAAGTTAATGACCATATTTGTTGTCCTTATTCGGGGGGTGGGTATGTAAGGTGACCTAATTATCATATTACTCTGAAGAATATACTAGAATATACAGTATATATTTAAAGATTTGACTCCTATTTGAGGTGACAAAAATTTCTATTGGCTTCAAGGAAAGTTGGTCAAGACCCTTGTAACGAATACTAAGTATATAAGGCTAGGAAAATTGTGGATGTGAAGAGTCCTTTTGGGGAAACAAAATCATTTATGTCATTCTGGAAAGATGTGAGAAAAATTGTTTGAAATAGACTTGAAGCGGTAAATCATGGAAAGGCAGATCGTGGGGCAAGAAAATCATGGCCATTTCTCATCTTAGAGCCTAGGTGTTTCTCTAAGCTGACAAGAAGGCCTTGGAGAAGGGATTAAGCAGCTGGGCAAATGTACAGTGAAGTCTCAAGCTCTGTTCAGAGTTGTGCTTTTTTACAGAGCTCTCAAAGCCAAGAGTACAAAAATTAAGAAAAGTGAATGCCAGCATTTGTCAGGCTGTGGCAGCCAGAGCTGGAAAGCACAGCCCTACAGAAAATGGCTTTTCCATATTCCAATCCCCAGGGAATGGGGAATTTGTGGGCTACAGAGGGCTGGAAAAAAGGAAGTGCAAGCCCACAGAAAGCATCCAAAAAAGAGAGGAACAGAAGATCAGTCCCAGGAAGAGCTATGACTGCAAGGAAACTAATTCACATAAGTAAAGATGAATTATGCCAGAAGAGAACATATTTTAATTATTTTGATCAGAAGAGAAGCAGCATACCTGCAGAAATGTTCTAGGCCTTGAAGTACTTTGAGACACTTCCTATAAAAAGCCTTACAAATTTTCAGCCGATGTTCATTCAAACTGTAAAGCGTGTCACACCCCTCTTATGCTTGCCTCTTGTTTTGGGCACATTTCAATGTTAACAGTTTCTGCTGTTTCTCCATTACCTCATTTCCTGGTAACGTGTTTGCCACACCGATGCTAAAGATGGCAAACTGTTTCCCAGGATTAACAGGACTCGATAGCAATGTAATAAATGCCAGCAGGAGGATCCCTCCTATTTGCTGCCCAGCTTTGACTTTCAGCTATGTACACGGAAGACCATACATTCTGATATAAGTGCAATTTCTTTTATATTCATAAAGCCATTGCTAGACTTTTAACGTTCAAAGCTGTGGAATACAGGGAAATATATGGTCATAAATCTGCCACATATCATAATATGTATTGCCTTTCCTACATCTCCTAGAGTTATAGAACTTTCCTCCAATCATAAATTTTAGCCATTTGTGCACCCATCAGGACATGGACAGAATTGGTCTTTCCAAGTCGATATAATGACCATTATATGATAAATCCTCTTTTCCATTCACCATTCAAAACAAAATTTAGATAGAGAACTCTTGTTTTGCTGATGTAATTATTGTCAGCAGCAGCTTCTTGCTTTGTTTGCTAACCAAAGTAAAATGAACAGATTTTTCATATGGAAATCTGCAGTATTAATTAGGTTTACTGTAGAACTCTGTAAATATGTGCTTATTTCTTCTCTGAATATGGCTGAGTCTAACACCTTGCCTCTAGTGCCTAGGTAAAAGTCATGTCAACTCCAAAGAATTACTACCACTGCCTCTTAAAAACTTTAATAGTACAAATAGTAAAAAATATATTAAACTGTGTTTTCAAAGGGGTATTTTGAAACCAGCCTCTAGTTTTGCATACCTATTGAGCTATGTGAATATTCCAAAATCTGCGTGCATAAACAGGCCAGGTGCCAGCAAACTGTAAAGCAAACCACTGTATCAGTGTACACAAAATAATGTCTTGAACAATGGAACCTACTATTATTTTTTTTCCCCTGTAGCTCTCTTACAGCCATTACGGTCATCTCTGAGCCCTTTGCAATCCTCCCAAAGCCAGCTTCAGGCTTCTTGAATTTTGCTTCATCACAAGGCCAGGAGCTAGGGCTGGTGTGGCATTGCTGCTGTCATGGGAGGGAAAATAAGGTAAAAGGAAAATACAAAACTGAAATAAGGAGTACCCTCCTGCATCAGGCACCCTGCTGCTGCCCACTGGGGTCACCTTAAGCCCTGTCCACAACTGTCAGCCTCAGTCTCCCCCAGCAGCAGCCAGAAGCAGGCTGGCATGTGCTCTGACATGGTACCAACCAGGGAGCAGAGCTATGAGCTTCAGCAAGCCCCTCATAGCCCGGTGCACGACGTGTTGCCTGCCACACACAGTGCCTTAATTTTCCTCCAGCTAACAAACGGGACTGTGTGACTATCTGACATCCCTCGATGTCCAGTTGAGCAACAGAATTGATAAGTCTTGCTGCTTAATAGGCAGCTTTTGGCAGGTTGTCAGTCCAGATGTGAATCACAGCAATGAATATTTTTTTCCAGTAACTGTATCCAGATGTTAGCCTTTTGAAACTTTCTTATGCATCCTTTTTAAGGTTTCTGTACAGTTCCACTGCTGACAACCACAGTGCTGCCAGCAGCCTAGCACAAGGACTGCAGTATTACTGTGTTAGTACTTTGTCTTTCTGAATGTCCTCCTGTTTTCAGTCACATAGGATGAAGAATGTGTCCTCTGTCTTACTGAGGTCAAATTCATAAATTCTTCAGGAGCAGAAGAATGTAAGACCCTTTCAGGGCTATCAGAAGGCAGTTACTGACACAAACCACACCCTGACTCTTCTCTTAACTCGTTTGTCATTACAATAGAAGGTAGAATATATTTCTGTAGATATTCTAATTGCAAAATGCAGGTTAAACATTGAGAAGTCATGAACAAGTGTTCTGTGCACCAGTTGCCTGCAGACCATTATATAGCTGCCCAGAAACACAGTATAATGCATCTTTTCTCTCAACACACAGATTTTATGCTACTCTTGTATCTAGTACTTTGCTAGCTGTCAATAACTAATAATTTCCCCTTTCCTTTGCCCATTGCTTCAGCTACCTTGAATTTTCAGCAGCTGTGATACTGTAAGTGTAGAGTGGGAGGTCATGTCAGGGAAGAACCAGTGATGGTTCTTCAAACCCTGTGGGAGGGTGAGAGGGACTACATAGAAAATACTATTTTTTCCCTTTTCCTTTTCAAAATTCCCAAGTTGTGGATCTATAAATGTACAGTGTGGTGCTATTGTGAATCATGTTGGAATAATATGATTCAGCATGTCCTTAAGTACTTAGTTTCTATGGCTAAAAATTAGTGTCTTATTTCTTTAAATGAGACTGTTCTGTATTTGTTACAGGAGAAGTCTTTTAAAGGTGAGGAAGCTAGAAGCCTGGTAACTGCATGTGCTATTATCAGATCCTGCTGGGAAGTGATCAGTGTTCCCTATAAAGACCTAGAGACATTTCAGGGAAGGATTTTATTTTATTTTTTTTGTTCAGAAGAGTCTGAAACTATGGAATTAAATGCAGCGAATTTCTTAGAACAGGATAAACCGATGTGAATATTACACAGCTGAGTCAAGGAATAGCAGGGGAAAGACAATGAAAAAAAATGATGTCTTGTTTTGCATCACCTGGTTGGTATTTTTAGCATACATTTTGAGGCCCATTTAAACTGCTGATCTATTACAATCCTTGGTTCTGTGCAAAAGGAAAAAATAAGCTACTGCACTCAGTTCTTATATAAGTAATTTATATATGCCAGTGCACTCTCTCTAGCTGTTACCTGTAGGTAAGCATTACCTTTTCGACAGTAAATGTTTTGACAGAATGAGTCCTTGACTGATGTTCTGATTGCAGACCACATCAGTAATAATAAATACACAGAACTCTCTTGCGGCTGTTTTCTCACACGTGTTTAAATATCTCTAAGTACTTGATTCTTCTGGAGTTTGCATAGTTGATTTTTGGGGTTTCAGAAAAGTAAAAGTGCTTTAAAAAGATGTGTAATGTACAGTACAGTGTCTCAGCATTTCTTAGGGAAGTTCAAATTCCAGTTAGCTATTAACAAATGTGTATGGGTGATTTCTGTTAGAGCAGACTTTGAGAACTAATGCTAAGTTCTGCTCATGAATTCTGCTGGTTATAATATTTTGCAAAACACAAAATCACTAGCCATGGTTGGGGCAGAGAAAAGTCTATCAGAAAATGTTAATGTCTGTATAGGAAACATATGAAACTGCCTAATTCTGTTCCTTTTTTCTGCCTGGTTGTTGTGTTTCATCAAAAAAAAAAAAAATGTATTCTCCATTAATTCAAGTTGTCTTCTAACAGGTTTAGCCTGAAAACATAATGGCAGCATCTGTGTATTTCTCATTTGCTGGGGTAATCTCACATTTCTATCACAGGCTAGAAAATGCTTTAATGAATTAGAGCCTTGATTGATTATACAGTCAAGATCCAATGACAAAGCAATAGCTAGAGGATAACGCATCTTGCTGGTCAAGCTGATGGAGCTTTAAACTTTTATTTAAATCCACAAAGCCAACAGCTAATTGGAATGGTACTGTTCACTTACATAAAACTTTGATCAAATGGTGCATTTTATTACAAATCACAACAGTAATTCAGGATTGTATCATTCTGTGTAAAACATAACACCCTTGTGATCTTTCATAGAAAAGACTCTACAACACTGTTCTGGAAAGTGAACAGCTACAGCAGACAGCATCAGATAGGCAGACTGTATTAACTAACATTTTGCCAATAACACATCACCTGTATTTTTATTAGTAGTCTGTGAATCCTGTTGAAGGAACAAACAAACAGCTTCCCCTTCATGCTAAAAACATGACTAGGAATGTGGAGGTGGTAGCATTGGCAAGAAGCAATACTTATTTTTGTTGGAAACTTCCAACATATCCTGGCAAATGGTTGACTAAGGATACTATTTAATAGTTCAATATTCACTCATAGAAAAACCAACTGTGTTGTTGCGGCTTCCAGAAGAGTAGTGGGTTCTGCATATGGTGATCCAATACACTCCTTAGAAAGGCTGAGTTATGATGAAAAGAGCAGGATTCAAGTCAGGATTATGACTGGAGACAGAATGATGAGCCACCATAAAGCACACACAATTAAGAGAGTTGGCAACATTAGGAGTCTGGCTCATGGATGCTTTTGAACAAGTTTTGTCAATTCTAGTTTCTTTAGCCTGTACCTCGTCCTTATCTTTATTCCCAATACTATATCAGAGAATATGATGCTCTCCTGCAGCAAAGTATAAGGTAGTATTTGCCAGCCATGGCTTCCTCTCTTATTGCTTATCTGATGTTTAACATTAAACGTGGTTTCTGGATGCTATATCCTAACCCCTAGCACCAATTTTTAACCTTGCCATACTTCATAGCCCGTGGATATGCAGAAAACCTATAAATAAACTTTAAAGGTATTCAGCACTGCCCTACTCAGCATTCTCCGCTGTACTTTCTCCAAAGCTACTCTTTGAAAACCTAACCCCTAGCCACAGCTCCCTACCAGGACCTCCCCGGACACTCCAGGAGCACTCCATTACATTGTGATGGTTAAAGCCCTGTAGTCATCTGTTCCCCATTATATCTAAGGAAAGGCCACTTGCCCTTGCCTGCACCAGTTCTCGCACTTGTCTTGCCCTCTTTGAACTCTGCACCACTTCAGTAAATCCTTCTCTGTAATTCTGCAGGGCTCTATTAGTTGTGGAGTGAGAATTATTCACTGTGATATGAATAAAACTGTAATTAGGGGTAGGTTTAGGAAATTGAGAGGCTGAAGACTTGTGATCACTTCTGAATGCAACTAAGTCCAACATTTCTTGTGGTAAGGAAACTGCAATTTCTTGTTGCCAGGAAGTCCTAAAGTTAATTCAGATAGGGTTCGTGTTGGTTTATGTTGGACTGTTAGTACAAAGCCAAGTTAATCCTGTTAGTCAGCTGTATCTGAAATGAAAGAGTTTTAAACTGGGTCAGTTATATGCTTAAGAAAATAGAGACAGATTACAATAGATCTGTCTTTCTGAGACGTGAAGATAATGGTTTCTACCTTACACTCAATCGGTTTAGCTACAGAAGCACATGTTGGTCATCACAATATGTACTTGGTTGTCTTCCCTCCAATTTCTTTGTCTATAGCAGGATAATGACTGGGGGAGATATGTTTGTAATATAGGAGATCAAAGCATTTGATATGTGATGAATTATTATTACGCCTAAGACACAAAGGAAGATATTTGTATCAGAAAGTAATTATAGCTCTGTTGTAAGCACCTTAATTTCTAATCTCTAGGTAGTTGTATAGGTTTTGGGGTCTACTGGAGAGGAAGCTTGAGGAAGACACTTAATCTCCAGCTACAACTTTTCTCACCTCTCATTTAATTTCTAGTTCAACATAGAAAGGGAAAAAGGTTGACACAGGGAGCAGGTCCTTATGTAAAGGACAGGAGGCTGGTTCCAGAAAGAGCAGGCACTGAAACTACCTGGTTGGAGAGAATTGTCTTTTCCTGACTAATATTATTCAGGCAACATGGCCTCATTCTTTCATTTCTGATGGAGGAAGATGATGGCAGTTTAAAACGAGAACTGCTGTGGCACTCCACTGAGCTGGCTGCCAGCAAGCCTGACCTAGCTCTATAAGGGCATAGGCAAAGGCCATGTCTACCACCTGTCAACAGCCTCCCAAAACAACTGCCTATGTCTTGTGCCGGTTCTACTAACAGGTCATTTGCCTGTTTAAAGATAAAAAATAATAATAAATAAAAAAACCTACGGTATTCTTTGAAGGCTATGTTTGCATTTAAGTTATTTCTGTTGTACTCAGAGATTTAGTTGGCTTGTGTGTAGTTAACATGAGTCATTTAATCCAAAAATAGGATTTGCACACGTTTTGCAAATCTGCTAACAGCCCACATTAGTTCTGCACTCAGTTGTGTTTGCAGCAATGCCTTCTGGGTGCATATCCCTGCTTTCTTGAAATACATACTGGTCTTTCCTATTTTCCACTTGTTCATCTCATCTTTTTCTGTTCAGCTGATTAAAGAGATGTGTTCGGTCATGGACTTCAGTTTTCATATCAAGCTGTCAGGGAAAGGTCACTGTTTCTAGATTTTCTGATATATAATGATCCTTCTTCTGTGATACCTTTACACTATAACAAGAAAATTAAATTAAAGAACACCTACTTCCTTGGAGTACTAGCGAAACAGGATTTAGTAGTCCAAAAGCTTCTTTGAAAAGCTGCAGGTAAGTGTACCTGTGATACATTAGTTCAGGTACAACAAGTTATGCAAAATATAATCACCTGGAAGACCAGAACCCAACTGCATTTATATATACCTTATAATCCTTAAAGTGAATACAGGAGGTGTCCCAAAATGGTGTATCTTAAAACAGATATTTTTTTGATGCCCTTGTATTGGTTTGGTAGATATAATTGATTCAAACCCAGTAATGAATTATAGCATATAAAATAGTATATGAATCAAAAATGCTAAACTGCTGGTCATTTAAAATGTCATCTGCATTATTCTAGGCAGAGACATCTTGTTTTCTGATGGATAGAGAAGTTTGGGGCAGTTAGGGTTTTATTGCATAATTGCCTTTTTTAACAAAAATTAAAAAAGCTGTTCTTGAAATGTATTTGTGGTGTTCCTTTGTCACAGCAATTACAACTGTTCAGCTTCCAAGTAAAAGCAGCACACTTGGGATCAGACCTATACAGATCAAGAAAGCGACAGACTGTGCTTGCTGTGCCATAAGGTACAGAGATGCTTTGGCACACACAGAAAACTTGATCCCTGATCCATTATTGGAAAACCATTAACATAAATACTCTGCCAGGTCATTGGCATCTGCATTATCAAATCCCCCTGTGGGACTAGATATTCAGCACTTAGATCATGCTACTATTCTATAATACAGTAATGAAATAATCAGCGAAAATGCATGCCTGGGAATTCCTGAGTTAACATAGAAATGAAATGAAATAAAATAAAATATGCACACAACTCCTTATATTTTCCTACATGTTTTATAGTGGATTGCTTAAATGTTCTAAGCACCAAGCTTTGACTCACATTCAGACTTTTCCAAAGACAAGTGTGAGCAGAGTGGCTCCCGCTCAGCTCATCATGCTCTTTATTTAGCTAAATTATGCACAATAAATGTATAACAGTAGTTACCAGAAACCAGCTTCCCTAATTCCATGCTCTAACCTTTGTTGACTGGATTATGTCTCATCTCAGATTTTTGAATGTTTCTTGATAAAGGCAGTTTAAAGCCGTCCATTGAAATTTGCTGGATGAAATTTGGGAAATACCTTCCCAAAGGGAAGCCAGAAGCTCCATAAGTTATCTTTGATGCCAAAGACTTTTCCAGATAATTAATTTTAGTCAAAAGCTCAGAGGTAGAGGTTAATCTCTTTTTGGAGATAAGAGGACTGCAGGGGCAGTTTAGACATCTTTAATTTTCATCTTGTAATTCTCAAATACTTTTGTTTTAATGCACCATCAGAATACCATCTGTATCATTAGACCATTGCAGGAATTGCAGTTTTCTCAGGTGTAGGGAGCTATTCATGACTCTTGCAGACTCTGAGTGTATATACACTTTAAATGTAAATACACTTTAAATGATACAACTGCAACACCTAGACATTGGGGAGAGGTGTCAGGGACACAAATTTCTTGTTCTTTTAACTCAGTTCAAATAAAGCCAGCCATAAACTGAGCAGCACATACATCTTACCTTAAAGTTATATTTTGTTGCAACTATTTATGGTATTTGGTCTGATATGTCTTATTGCAGAATGTTTCTGGCAATGAACTGGAGTAGGCATTTTAGTAGAATTAATCTTAACCTAAGTGCCCTGATTTGAAAATTTAAGAACTGCGGAGCAGGAGATAAGCTTTACAACGGTCTTTATCCTACTGATTCAGGCCAGTGTTATTAATAAGGTGCATGAGATTTACAGTAAGAACCCAGGAGGTAGAGTTAAGTTTAACAGCCAGGAAGACTAGAATTTGTTTGCTCCAGCTTCAGGGCAGAGAATACTAGATTTTTTTTATTTACTTTCCAGTAGCTACTTTACAAATAACACCATAAATTTTTCACTGTGGCTTCAATTACTGAAGGCTTTAAGCACCTGAGCAGAATAAGAAATTTGCGTGCAGGTAAAGACATGCAACATTCCTTTAAAACAAAGAAATAAAATGTCATACAATAAATAAAAATTCAAGATCCTCCATGGGTAAAACGTGTGTCTCATACATATGAGAAATATAAACAATAAGAGAAAAAGGAACAAACTCATAATTCTTACTCAGGAATAAGTATGCAACCATCAATAGTGTCTTACATTTTTCAGTATTTATGATATTTATATAATACCTTTCCCTCTGCCATTTCAAAGTGTCCTATTACATTTAGTTTCACAGAAGACTTGTGCAATAATATTATCATCATCTAGGTGATGGAAATGCAAAGGTAGCTGTAACTGACACCTAAAGAGTAAGTGCCACACTCAGAATACAACTGACTCCTACCTTCTTGCACCGGCTCTCACACACTTACTGAGTTCTGAAAGTGTTTGATCAAACATGGGGGTTTTTTACTTTATTCTGAATTGTTTTAAATTTATTCTATTTCTAAGAGAAAACAACTATGATCATCAAGTTTTCTTTGTCAGCTCCAGCATGCAGCAGTATGTATCCTCCACACTTACATTAGCACACTCTTAAATATACAGGAAAATAGCTATTTGACAAAGTATGCCAGAAACCTGAATATATTCTTCATTTATTTTGGTTGTTTTAACACATGGCATGGTTTGTGGCACAGTGACTTGGAGTCTTTGTGATCTGCATAGAGTTGTTACCACGAGCCCTTTATGAAAGTCATGATATGATAATTTCTTCTCTTGGACAATTCACAGCAAGGTGGAGATACTCAGCATATTGAAAGTATAGCTTTATGCAGTACCACTGAAGAATAAGCAAGTTCCTACAGTCCCCTGTGGCATTTAAAATTTCTTTGGAAACATCTCCTGAAGTTACTCTGAAGTATTTGCCTAACATGACCCTGTTCTGTTTGCAAGATCACAGCTCAAAAATAAGCAAGCTATAGCAGCTTTAGGCATTGATCCTATTACTCTAGTACTTTATAAGAAGGCACTATATAATTAAGCTTGAAATGCTTGGCTAAAGCATTATTACTACTAACATACCCTAGAATGCTGGAAGTAACTATAAAAAATGCTGAAAAATATTAGAGAGAGTATAGAGCACAATTTCACTTGCAGATTGTGTTGATGCTTTCTATGACTAGATCATCTAATTAGCAACTCATGACATCACCAGACCTTAACCATTTTGGCTGACATTTTCTGTGCTACTTGCCACAGGCAGACGTTGCTGTGGCTCGTTCTCCCTTTGGAAATAGAAAGCCATAAGGGCCTTTAGCTCAGAAAAGTGTTAGGAACTAATTTTATTAATATTGGTTAAGCACTTAGATATTGTAATGTAAGTAGAAAAGTCCACATGGAAATGAAAAAATTTTGTTTTCAAAATGTGGTTTGGATCTATGTGGGGCCTGGGGCTACACACTGAACCAAATGTTGAAAAATCCTTAGGTAGCAAGCACCATCCATTCTGTGCATGACTGAGTCTGGAGTCTAGAGAAAAAAATAATATGTGATAATGTAATTAGGCTGTAGAATAATTAATATACACAAGGGAAGGATAACTTCAAATACAGGTAATCTTAATACCATTTTTTTCCTGTAGTTAATTTTGCAGCCTTTATTTTCATTCAGTGGTGTTTTTTTTTTTTCTATGTGATATATGGTGTAAAGGAAAACTGAAGTACTTTTAGCCGATTTTATTCCACATTATTAAATATTAATTTAAAATCTGCAACAAAGAATGTAATTGCCCATTTGCTATTCTACAATAGCTCAGCCATCTTTCAATCAAAGAGACCTTCTTGGTCATTTAACCAAAAAAAAACCAAAGTCAGAATCTTTCACCTTATCTGCCAAGCTCCTAACTCTCTGAAGTATATGCTCGAACTTTGAAATTCCTAACACTGTGTGCAGAAGTCATGAATTATTTCTAGTTCACCAGGTAGGACACGTCTCTATTGCAAACATCACTATGTTAGGCTATTGCCTTACAACCCAGTTACACCTTAAATTGGTTTCAGCAGAATTAAAGTCTGTAGAGTACTAGGAATTAGTTGTGTTGTGGCTGGACAAGAGGATAATCTTTTAGATTTATTGTCAGGTATATTGACCTCCCATCTGAAAGTTCCATTCAAGCTCAGAACCTTGTGATATCGGAGCACAATTCAGCTTTCACTTAAGTACCATTCATAGTTTACCAGTCCTAGGATATACTGCAACACATAGCTCATCCTGCTGAGAAAGTAGTCAGGAATTTGCCTTTGCAGATAAAATAAGCAAACACACACATACAGGTATATTCATAGGGGAGCCTGTACCTATATTGGTATAAAAAATAAGTTCATTTTCCTTATCTTCTAGTAGGCTTTTGTTCTATTAAATTGCATTGTGAAATACCCCAGAGCTATGTATTCAGTAAGCAACAAGCATTTGTCACTTCTCATCCATTAATGCTCATTTCATGCCTAGTTTTCAGGCAGTTTCATGCTTCCCTGTATTTCCTAGAGTTCTGATCCTGCTGTTCATGCCCATGCACAAGCCTCGTCAACATTCCTCTTCAAAAGCTGCTGGGACAAAACATCTGTGCTGATACTACATAGTGTAAATTCAACAGGCTTGACAGTAAAAGTAAACGTTCCAAAATACCCAAAGTACTGTCATAATGTTGGCAGAACATGTACAGCTATCCTAAGGAAGTGGGAGCAGGGGGTTTAGTTCTACCTGCTCTGAAGTTAAATGCAGAGTATGTAAAGAGATGTTTTTTGATGTGTATCGTTATTACAGGCAAAGATAACTCATTCATTTTAAAGATTCCTTTTATTTTCTGATGGCTTTAAATATAGAGATCATTGATTATGTCTACTCTGCATTTTCCTGGTCACCTTTTTCTCTTCTTACAGGACTGGAAACATGACTCCATTGAAGCTGTAATTTCAGCTTCCAGTCCTGGCTAACCCAGCTCAGCAAGAGAACAGCCATACTGTTCTTTTGATATTGCATTACAGATCGACCTGAGAAAACAAATCAGGTTAACATCTTTGTCTAATTCCATGTTTTTCACATTAAAAATTGTATGTGGCTGGCTAACATTTTTCTTGAAAATCAGTTATCATTTCACAGCAGTGTTTTCAAATATTTATTTTGAGTGGTTGTTAATTTTTGAGCTATTTTGCTTGTTACTATATACAAAGGTTACCTATAATGATCCTCCCTCTGGTCCTTCTCAATTTGCATGAGCTTCCTGAATTACAGACTAAAGAATTGCTGAAACATGTCAAAAAGTGAAGTCACTCTTTAAGGATTAAGATCAGGAAAGTATGTATGCATATGATAAAAATGTTCATGTTCTTAGTGACGTTTTGCCACATGATCCTCATCATTTGCATCATTTGCTTCAGCAGATCTTTGCACTTGTGTTTTACTGCAGACTATTAACATCATCTTAAATAAGACTCACAGAATTCTCAAACATAGATATAATGATTGGGAAAATACAACTGATGAGAAGTCTCATAAAAAAATAAGATAAATATTGATAGAAAAAATACTGTGGTATCTGCCAAGCTGTTATTGTGCTGTAAAATCAGCATTCTGTAATGCTAACCCAATAAATCAGCCAATTTTTCTCCACACGTAATGCAAGCTCTACACTACACCCACACCTCCTTGAAAATTCTGGATAAGCTTACGAAAATGAACATGGTTTTAATTTGGGGATTGTAACAAAATCTGAACTCAAGTAAGTTTTGTATCATTTAGGAATTTATAAAGAAAGAGTAGAACAGAACCGAAAAGGATTCAATTTTAATCTAGGGTATAAAAGCAAAAAATGTGGGCAGTTTCACTTGCAGTGGGTGAGATAGATCTTTCTTACCATGGATTGCTATGGAAGAATACTTGATCAAAAAAGAGACCAAGGCAGGTCTCAGCCTCATTTAGAATAACAAATTGTCATTATTTATTACCATGAAATTACTGAAGGGAATCTAACATGATAAGGCCACAGTCTGTGTTAGGACCTCAGTCTGTGTTGGCCCCTGGTGCTGTTGTCCTAGATACATGGCAAGTAATTCATCTCGTTGGACACACTCAATTTTTCTGGTGAAACTTACAGTTCTACATGTGACAGCAAGCGATCATCAGGCAAGTATTTAGTAGCTAGAAAGAAACACCTAATTCATGCAATAAGATGTCAGATTATTACTTCTTCATGTCACTGAGACTTTATTTAACAAAGGTTTATTCTGGTTCTCAGCCATATGACTGAATTTGCAGTTAAGGTCTTTGTTTAATTACTTTAAAACATCATTCCTGTTTATACATCTTCTGCAATTCCATTTTTAAATGTAATTGCTTCTAAATCTCAGATGATATTAATAGCTGCCTGAACTGATATGTTTTAATACTAAGAACTGTGATTTAAACTACTAAAGCAAAACATGAACAAAGCAAACTAGACACAATTCTAATCATGTTCTGACAGCTGATTCTTTTTATTTTTTATCTGTACCACTTCTTTCAGTGTCTGAGATTTAGCTGTAGGTTTACAGTTCCATAAGGCTACACTGCCTGTGTTTACAAGGATGATGTGAAAACCGGAACAAGCCATTCCTGCATTAGAAACCACCCTTCCTTCACCTTTACCTAAGGTGAGGATGCTTTCTCTTGACCCATACTATTGGAAATTGTATTGCATATTCCTGGTCATGTCACATACTTTTCTGGAGTACTGTTCTGACTGGGAGAGCTATCACTGAGCTTGTAGCTATATCCGCAGACAGCTCTGTTCAATAGGAATTTAAGCAATGTATTTTTTCAATGTCAGCTGTTAGAGTAAAGGACACCTCTGTTGTGCAGATACCCTAAAACAGCAGTGGAAGACTCTTTCCTTCTTCACTGAGAAGTAAAATTTTCTGTTTTCTTCACAGGTAGATGGTGAAAAAGACAGCCTTTAACATAGAGAATGCATGTAATGTGTTTCAGAAACTGACTAGAACAATTTCTTACTACAGAGAAAAAGAGAAATCACATCTTCCTCACATTTTTTCCCCCATGTTCTTTCTGGCTAAAACATCAGACATGCAGGAATGAAACCCTTTAATTTAGTGTATGTGCTTATTGTCTCCAGCCACATTTCTCAAAGCACACTCCCTGCTGTGTTTGAAGACACCTATGACACTTTACAATTTGTACAGACATACCAGCATTATATTGAATGAATCTTGATATAGGCAAAGATATATTATCAATGTTGCTTTAATAGCAGCATGATCAAACTAATCTTTTCCACACTCTAGCTACTGAAGCTTCTAGATTATGAGTTTTAGCAGTGCACCTTATTACATCCTCTCCTCGGTGCCTTGTAGTCAGCAATCACAAAACTCTGGCATTTTTTATGTCTTCTAGAGAATCCTGATCTTTCTTGATTGATTCCCCAACACACACACACACACACACACACACACTTTTACTGTTCCACATAAAATACTGTTTGTCATTCTCATATATATGTATGTGTGTTTGAGAAATTATTTTTATAGGTATGTTCTTCAAAGTTTCTAGTGAAGAGTTCTGATGCCAGTAACATTTTACAATACACTAAGTAATCTCAAAAGCATTTTGCAAATTGGTCACACCTGTTCTACCATGAAGACCTTGCTGGTGTCTGCATGTTCAGATGAAAAGGCATTTCTGTGTTTTCTGTCTTAACCAAATTTCCCTAAACAGTAGTTCAATTTTTTTCTCTTTCAGAGAACATCTTATTCTCACTGAGGAACAAGAGCTATACCAAACAAGAGCTGTATGTAGAACAGCTTAAAAGAAAGTGAAGAGGTAGCAATAAACTGGCTGAACACTCCTTGGTCATACATTAGAGCAGCCTCAGTCACCCCTAAATATGTGTAGCTGCCTATGGCGTGAATGAGTCATTTCAGCAACTGGGGATCAGCACTGGAGTACTTCACCTGCTGCCCTTTCCATGAGACAAATTCTCTCTTTCAGTCTCAAAAAAAGCCTGGCATAAAATGGTTTTATCATCTCTCCAGTACCTAAGTTTAGGCAGAGTGTGTGCAACAGCTGAGTCACAAATTCTACTCTTTCTTTCAATATTTTTTTTTTCTTCACCATTACTTCTCTTTCATTTTACAGCTACTTTCAGTCTCATATCTTCCTGTCACTGTCTCTTCACTTGTCAACTAACTTCTTTTCCACAGCACTGCATTTTTATGCTTCCTGCTTTTTCACAAACTTATTACCCACAGCCCTTGAGAAAGCTGTCTCTTCCAGTTCCATCATGACAACCTGTTAACTTCCGTTTTCCTTCAGTGATGCTTCTCTTCTGCATGGTCATTTTCTGATCTACTCTGCCTTACGCATCCTGACTATGCATTCAGAATACAAATGCATTTTCCTTGTAGTACTCTTTCTTTTCTTCTTATATTTCCAGGTTGTTAATAGTTTTCCATGCTTGGGGACCTGACTCAGTGATTTACGTCACATACCTATTGTCCAGCAGTCCCTCTAATTAGGCCACACTAGGAACTGCGTTATGAAACCTAGACTAATTAAGAAAGTTTTGTAAGATTTGCCTGTGTGGGCTAAGTGGAGCTGCTCCAGTGAATTGCACTGATGAAAATTCCCAGGGTGGAGACACCCTCGGCTCCTCCATGTAAGAGCTCAGGCACAAAACTATGTGAAGAATGATGTAATTCTCAGGTCAATAAGATCCTTCATTAACTACACAGGGATGCATTTAAGATATTTGTTTTTCTTTTGGTTATGGACATTTTTCCCAGCCCAGCTGTAAAGAAGCTGCTAGCTCAAGAATAGAAACAGTCCAGCTGTGACAGAATGGAGTTTCATTTAGACCAGTTTTCCCACTTGCTATTCACAGCTACATGGGGTGTTTGTAACCAATGGTGTAAACACACCGCTTCCATTTCCAGGACTGACAACTAAAGTAGTCATGCAAAGTGGTCTAAATCCTCAGTGGGTATAAGCACTCGGTTATATACTCACCTTCCTTTTACATAGATCCATTACTCTCTCCACTGAATTTCACTGAGATGTTGTCGCCAGTCTTGCTGGATGAATTAGGAATGTGAATTAACGACACTTGCATTAGCAGAGGCTTTGGAAAAGGGAAACAAAGACAAATTAAGTTTTGCAAAACTGGTGACTTATTACATATAATTAGCATGTAACAATGATAACAGTTCTGAAAACCTACAGTAGCTTATGAAATATTCAATCTACATTTAGTGTAATTATTTCACTAGTACTTACAGAGTTAATTTGGGGATTATGGTTAGAAAAGTCTTATTTCCCAGTATGAATAATATTTTGGGTGTCAGGGAAAAATATCTTTAAAAAATAATAATAACTTTCTTCCTTTTATAATAGCAGAAACAATAAGGTTTTAGTTTTTCTGTGCAATTTATTTGCACAAAAAAATACCTTCGATAGGATCCAGTTTAGCTTTGCATTAAACACCCTAAATAGATCTCAGCATGACAACAAATGAAAATGAAATGAAGTGTGGGTAAAAAAGGGCAGATTAGTCAGTAGTCCAGTGGTTTTGAACATCATCCTGAGTAGGAAAAAGCTATAAACAACTGACATTCTGTGTTTCTGATGATATTTATCAATATCCTCTGTGGTTCTCAAGTTGTTATATCTTGAACAGCCAATGATCCTTTTGGTTTGGACAAAAATCCTGTGCTTTTACCAGAAAAGCTAAGATGGTCTCAGTGGTTTAAGTTTTCCTTTCTCTGTCTTTTTGCTTTTCTGCCTTCACTCCCAACTCACTTTTCAGAGTTATCTTTTTTCTTGCAGACTAGTGTAGGATTACTTGGAAAGTTTAGAAAGAAAACATATCTCCAGTTATCTTTTCTTCTGAGTAACATAGTGCTAGGAATGATGGCCAAAGCATCATTTACATATAGGACAGCTGACCAAATTGTTGCAGGGTGGGGGAAAAAAACCCTAGACCAAAACAAAAAAAAGAAATCATGGTAAAGAAATAAAATTTCAGAGAAACAGAAAATATCACAAAAGCATATAGGTTACTTAAGTAGTAAATAATCTTTGATGTATCAGTTCACACCAGTTGTATCCTTTCCTTTTCTTAACTATTTTCTTTTTCTGTTTGGAAAAAACTGTTCTGTAAATAGACGTTGCTGGTTTCTGAGTCCCTTTCAGCCAGCAAGCACTCTCCAACCTTCAATCCAGCACACTGCTAATTTATTCTGTGGAATCCATTTTACTTGAATTGTTCTAATTCAGCAAGTATACTTTCACAGCAAGTGGGTAAAAAAAAAAAAAAAAAAAAAAAACCAAACAACAAAGAAACCACACCCAAAATATTTTCATTCTCTCCAGCCTCAGCTGGGGTTGTTCACAGAATTAATTTAGCAATAATTTAAGTGCATTTGAGGTCTTCAGACAGCATTTACATTTGTTACAATCTCAAGAGCTGAAGACTATGAAATTCTTTTCCTATAAGCTCATTACTTCAGAAGCAAATGTTGTTTCTTTCTGTACCATACAAATCTGTCCTGTTCAAGCAAACCTTAGTCACTCTGTCCCATATCAACAGCCTCTCTCCAAAGCTATAATGCTGATACTTCTCCATCCAATGACATTTTTCCTCCTGAGCCAGTTCCTTCCTCATGAAAGTGTCAGAGAACTAACATTAGCTTGGAACTTTTTTAAAAAATATAATTTCTAGGATAATTACTCCGGCACGTAACTGTTCTTCATATGTGGCTTAGCATCTGATATGGAGTGAAACCACTCAGTTCCTCCACTCTCAGGCTGAGTCATGTGCCATACACCCTGGGTACCAGAGGGATCATTTCTGCAGTCTAATTTGCAGCATTTGCTGGACGTACAGGAAGAGAGATCCCCAAGGCTTCTGGAAGCAGAAATCAGACAGAACTGGATGTAGCCATCAGAAAACTCATTTGGTCCCTGTCCATGCCTAGCACCTGCCAGGTACCGTCTTTCTGGGAACCACATGTGCATGTGCATGTATCACACATATAGCCTGCCCACTATTTGGGGAAGCACCAAGGTTGCTGCTCACATAGAGCTGGACTATCCTGTGGCCAGCATGATCTCACAGGGAGGATGGAGAAGGAGGGTTAGTATATATGGTGTTGCCCCCATCTTTGCAGTGGCTTGAACAGTCTAACCCAGAGAGCTGGGCATCACTGATGCAGCACATGAAACAGTTACTGCACATCAGCTATAAATGTACCACACAGAGGGAACCCCTGGCAAATGTTCAGCCAGACCAGGGCACAACTGCCTTTAAAAAATACATGGCATTTTACCAGCTGAAGACCTGAGACATTAGCAACATGAAGGGATGTGATACTTGTTTCCATCGACATCTCAATAATCTTCTAAACTGAATATTTCCAATTTTGCCTCCCTTCTCTCCTCCTTTTCTGACTCATATATCCTTTAATTGTTTGTTAGTGGATCATCTTTAGGCCACATGGCTTCTTGTTTGTTTTCCTTGCCTGAACTCCAGAGGGATCTGTCGGATAGAGACTTATCTTCAGCTCATAATCTCTTTAAAATCTTTCCCAGCACATGGCACTCTAGTGTACTCTATTCAAAACCTAATAGCTGTATTAGGTTAGTTGGCTTTATTATTTTTATATGGTTACTCATTAACTTCAGGTCAGATTTTTTAAAACGTCATGGGAAAAAAAGAAAAGAAAAAAACTCATACAAAATTACACATGTATTCTGTTCTATGCAAGCCAAAATCTGCCTTATACCATATGTCTATAAAAAGTTTTAAGTACATATCAGAGACAAAGCAATGAATAGCTCTGTATTTCAGAGTTTGAATATAATTTTCTGTTATTGCAAACTGCTCTATCATTTATCTAGATAAGGATCTTCAGAAAGACCTGAATATGTATCTATTATTTGAGATCATAAATAATGATTTATAGTTTTATGATGACTTGCAAATCAGGTCAATATTTAAATATTGGGAGGGAGGTTGTCCCTGTGGGTGGATTCTGTAATTATATGCCCTATCTGTGAGATGAGGATTGTACTTCGATTTTGAAAGTGAATGTTCTTTCTCAAGGATATTTATGTCTAAATAAGTTAAGCTAAAGCTATAATAATCTTTGCAACTCCATCCCCTTATAAAGAGGGGAAAATCCACTCCTAGAAGGCAATTATTTGAGTGCTTTAGCATGCCTGGACATAACTATACAGAACAGTGAATAGTTCAAATTTGTTGCTGCATTAGCCCTGCAAAGGTAAGCCAAGAACAACAATAAAAATGAAATGTAGATGTTAGCTGATGCTGCTGTCATGATTGTGCAGTTCCATAAGTCAGAAATATTCCGTAGCTTATAAATACAATTTCATCCCACTAATAAATAAGTAGCTGTTAGTTTGATCAGCGAAAACAATTGTGGGCAAAATACCATCATGCTTGCCAAATGCTATTTGGACACCAAGCATTGTTCATGCAATTGTTCTGACATTTTTTGTTCAATGAGAGCTGACACACAATTATTAAAACCAATCAAATATTTGCCAAGCAAGAAACAGAATGCACAACGGCAGCATTCCTCTTTGTCACCAGAGGACAGTCAAACAAGAGTCCTAAAGAATGTTGTATCTCTCTCAGACTGTAGTGAAATATGTGTATACTTGGTCACGTGCCCTTTTTTTGGAACATTTTCACAGGGCATGGATTTGTGTCAATGGATGGGGGTACTAGAGAACATATGATTCCTACTGAGCATTTTTTGAAGAAAGGTTTCCAAATGAAACTTCCAAGAACTCCAGAAACTCTTTTAGGGAAATAGAACTAATGAATTAACTTATTTTTTTATTGTATTAACTATAAATGTGAAAATACGACAGGAGCACCACACTGTAATATCATTGTAATGATACATGTGGATATGGAAAGATACAGTAAGTTCAGCTTTATTTGGCTCATCACCTTTCATTTCTTCAAGAATGGGTAATGAAAATGAGGAAAAGTAGCCTGTTTCAGTAAAACAATTCTCTACTGCATCAAACCATATTCCTGAAAGTTTAAGAACCCTTACATCTCTTTAATAAATAAACCAATGATGTATATAATGGTACAGTAATAAAAATGCTAATTATTTAATATTGGGAAATAATAGATCTGCTTGCAGTAGCCCCATGTTAATTAGCAGGCTCTTTTTTTTTTTTTTTTTTCCCTGAAGCAGTTTTATTTTCATGAATAATACTATGCTGTTTCAACAGAGAACGCTTCCTATTTTGGATTTCACAACTCTCCAGGGCGCACTAGTGAGTGAATCAGTTATGCCCTACATGCAAACATTAAGCAAACAGGAGACTCATTGAAGTTATTCTGGTACCTTCTAGTTGATTTATGTGGAGTAATTTCAGCAGAATATCCTATAGGAAAAGTGCAAAACTTTTCTGCCCATTATGTGCTAAATTAGACTTACTTAGGGAAAACATATATGTCATGCTTAGTATTACTGTGGGGTATTAATTTGATTCGGGAAACTATGTAAAAGATTTTATGACTAAAAATGTCGAAGAAAAGAAAGGAAAATCTTTACAGCATTTCATATATATTCTCTAAGGTTTTGATTACACGTTAGAAATGCTTTACAATACCTCTGTTATGTAGATTTTTTGCCATCATCTATGTACCTTGTGGGTAAACTGAAGATAAAAAAAATTACCTAAATTATACTGCTAGTGTTGAAGCTGTCTTTATTTCCTTTCCAGTAATTGAAGCAATGGGGTCTTTCATAGTGTACATAGAAACACAGCCCCTAAATTCCTGCACACTGCTGGAAAAATGTTTCCTAAATTGTAAGAAATACTGAGATTTATTATCTCAACATTAATATCCTGGATTGCTCACTAACACTTTTCTTGTCAATCCCTCAAAAACATAAAGCCAAGATCCACCTATATTTAATTTCAGTACTGAATGCAGTATACTTTTTTAAATTTTACATTCTGTCTCCACTTTTTTCTCTGAGATGGTGAATAACAGTTGCGAACTGTTTTCCTCTATAGCTGTTTGACTATAATAGCTGTTTGACTTGGAAAGAGGTGGGACAGAGAGAGGAGATTTTGTTGAGACAGAAGAACATTTAAAAATGTAATGAAGATCTTTAGTCAGAGTTATGGCATACAGCTGTAGTAAGTCTCTCAATGTTAGACCAAATTTTTTTGTTTCACTGTAATCTTGCTGACCTTGAAAGACAAACTACATAATCTTTACTGTTGTGTAGGTTCTGTCCCATTGTGTGATCTGAATAAAAGTAGCCTTTAAAAATGTAATGTCACGGTGCTATTCTCAAATGATAAATTGTAGTGTCAATTACAATTTACTCATAGAGAGAAAAGATAAAATAATTTCAAAAGAATATTACAGGGAAATCTTCCATAACAATCAATCAAGGAAAAACATATATATTATAAGTGACTGCTAGTGGTAGTATTATTATTATTATTAAAGTTATGCTTATTATTAAAAATGCTAGACACTACCCATTATAATACAAGGGGGTTTAATCTGGCATTTTTACTGAAAGGGCTAAAATTTGTCGTACTGGATATCTGCCTCAGTCCAAAAGTTAAGTACAGCCTGAGCCACATGATCCAACTGTATCGGTGAATATGGATAATGAAAAATTTCTTTTTCGAGTTATGCTCATTGGGAAAATGAAATTTATTAGTGCAAGTGTCAGTGAAGTGTAGTTCAGCCATGATGGAGGATTTACTAGATGGGAAGACTGAAAAGTGATGCAGGAAAAGGGAGCTGCAGTGAGTTATCTCAATCTGATGTAGTACTGGATCCCAGAGATCTTGTCCCATTTAACAGGGAAAAATAAAAAGACATAGGGCAGAGCACAAGAAAGGAACCTCCCAGCTATGCTGGGAACAACACAGTGTGGAGAGCACGCGAACAAGAGAGAAACAAGCTGGACAAGAAGCTGGGGGCAATGAACTGGAGGTTGGCCAGGCAAGGAGCCCAGAGAAAGAGCTGAGCCCAGATAGGGTTGTTTCTCAGTCTTCCCATTTTTCTGCCATCAGCAGATAAAATGCAGCGATCCATTCTTCTACAGAGCAGCTCTGTAGACAATGCTGGAGTGTATTACTTTTTGTTGACTACGATGCCAGTATTCAATTAAGTGGAATTCCCTTTTTTCAGTTTATTTAAATAAAAAGGGGGGAGAGGGCGGGGGGAGGGCAAATTCCATAGAGTTTCTTTCCCTTCCTTGACACTCGTTGTACTTGACATTAGGTAGTGTGTCCTTCATTCACATATTATGGTCCTTTGTATTATTTTTTTGTTCAGCATTCATGAATACTGTGGTATCCACAGCTCTAAAACTGTGCTTCCTGTCAGAGAGCAAACTGATTTCCCCCCTTGCCACAAAGAAGTGTGGTAAGCTCCATGGATGAATAGAAGCAGAAATAAAGAAATTTTAAAAATTAAGGTGATAGGAAGCAGGAGCCTAATATGAGGATCAGATGGGGACTCAAAGTGGATCAGAAGAGCAGAGAAATCACAAAGAAGTTGAAAGACCAGAGTATCAAAGGAAAAGCAAGGCAAAAGAATGACTACAGTTATGTGCATGAGTCATCATAAATGGCATTTGACACTCCAAGCTCTGCATTGCCAGAAGGTATATTAGTATAAAAATCACTGTGCTACCTTCTAAATCTGGTAACATGAAAATATAAACAACTCTTCATGTCACATTAAAATCAATGGCATTGAAGAAGGATTAATTACATGAAAGGAAGAGACTTACTCAGGTGTTGCGGTGTGTTAACCCTGCCTGGATGCCAGGTGCCCACCCAAGCTGCTCTATCACTCCCCTCCTCAAATGGACAGGGGAGAGAAAATATAATGAAAGGCTCAAAGGTCAAAATAAGGACAGGGAGAGATCATTCACCAATTACCATCACAGGCAAAGCAAACTCGATTTGGGAAAAATTAATTTAATCTATAACCAATCAAACCAGCGTAGGATAATGAGAAATAAAACCAAATCATAAAATACCTTCTTTCCACCCCTCCCTTCTTCCAGGGCTTGACTTTACTCCCAAGTTCTCTACCTCCTCCCCCACATCAGCGCAGGGGGGCAGGGAGTAGGAGTTGCCATCACTTCATCACACATTGTTTCTGCTCCTCCTTCCTCCTTGGAGGGAGGAGTCCTTACACTCATCCACTGCTCCGTCATGGGGCCCCTCTCACAGAGGACAGTCTTCTACAAACTTGTCCAGCATGAGTCTTTCCCCTGGGCTGCAGTTCTTCCCAAATGGCTCCAGCATAGGTCCCCCACAGGGTCACAAGTCCTGCCAGAAAACCTGCTTCAGTGTGGGCTCCATGGGCCCACATGTTCTGCCAGGAGCCTGCTCCAGCACAGGCTTCCCCTGGGGTCACCTCTAGGCATCCACCTGCTCTGGTGTGGGGTCCTCCATGGGCTGCAGGTGGATATCTGCTCCACCATTAACCTCCAGGGGCTGCAGGGGGACAGCCTGTCTCACCATGGTCTTCACTACGGGTTGCCAGGGAATCTCTGCTCTGGCACCCGGAGCACCTCCTGCCTCCTTCTCTCCTCTCTCCTTCACTGACCTTGGTGCTTGCAGAGTTGTTCCCCTCACATGTTCTCACTCCTCTCTCTAGCTGCAGTTGCTGTTGTGCAAACTGCTGTTGTGCAGTACTTTCCCCCTGTTCTTGAATACATTACCCCAGAGGTGCTACCACCATGGCTGATGGGCTCAGCCTTGGCCAGCAGCAGGTCCGTCTTGGAGCCGGCTGGCACTGCCTCTATCAGACATGGAGGAAGCTTCTAGCAGCTTCTCACAGAAGCCACCCCTGCAGCCTCCCGCTACCGAAACGTTGCCACACAAACGCCATACAGGAATCTTGGTTCCTAGCTGAACTAAATGGGTGTTTTACTGTGCTAGACAACTTTGTGTATCTTATCCTACATGCTCTGTTTCCAAAGCAGGGAGAACCAAGGACAATCTGCAGCCATTACAATGGATATTTTAATTGTATTTTCACATTTTCAAGCCCAAATGCCAATCATAGAAATATTTGTGGCATTTCAACTGACTAGATATTTTAAAATGAAATTATTTACACAATGGGAATGTAAATGATTTACACAAAAGGCTTTGAACAGTTCTTTTAGAAACATTATAGCCTATTGTACAGAAGCATACCTTTTTCAAAGTGAAATTTTAACACAATGGCTTTCAGCAGCTGCTCTCAAGCCTCTGTGGTGTACTGTATGAACTCTGCCTGCAGTACTTCATGCCTCATTTCCTCTAACTTGACATTGCATATATTTGTTGAATAATCGGTGAAAACATATCCTCGTTAAAAATGTTTACTGTTCTATTCTAATGGGAATAGCAATAAAAGGGTAAGGGCAAAAAGATGTCATTTTACACAAGAAGCAGCACAACTGCACCCTTCAGAGAGGCCTCACAGAGAACTATGAAAACCACGCTGTTGAGAAAGTATTTGGTTTCTTTCAGATGTCCTTAGTGCTTCTTTCCTTTTTTTCATGTGGTGGATGTTTGCCTGAAAACAAGAGGTCAAGTTTTGCTCTTAAATCAGCATAAATTTGAAATTCAACAAGAGTTACCATAAACAAATAGCAGTGTAAGCAAGAGAAATCCCACACTGGCTTTCTGAGTGTTTTATGGCCAATGACCTACATGTTGGAATGAGTTTTTACCTAAACTGCATTGCACTCAGTCCTCTGGAATTATTCTGCTTCAGCCTGATTTTTAAAGGAAAACCTCTTGGGTTTCCCTTTTTTTTTTTCTTTCTTCCCCCCCCCCCCCCCCCCCCCCCCCCCCTAGGATCTAGAGGATGTCTCATTGTTTAATTGATGAATAGTGAGTGTTGTACCTGAAAGTGTAGAAAATGTGTGCTGGTGCCTTTTTTTGCCCATAAATCCTGTCTGACAGCAGACAGGACAACTAACATATTTGTGCCTTAGTTTCCTCACCCCAGTAGGAATACAGACTGGCTTTAACACAAGTTTTGAGGACCATTAACACAAGTTTTGAGGACCACAGTGATACACGAAAAGCACTTTGGTTGGAAGGGGCTACTGAACTACCAAGTATTATTTTTGGAGCAACAGCAGAATAGGTTCAGTTATTTTTTATCCAAAGCATCAGAGTGAACAATACAAGTTGGAACAATGCACTGTTTCCAGAATGTGGTTTTAAAGAATGTGTTATGAGATGATGATGTTGTTGCTATGGTTACCGATCCATCTAAAGAAGTGAATGCACCAAACACTATTAAGAAAAATAAGTAAACATTAAACAACAGTTTAAAAAACAGGTGTGAAGGAGTCAGTGTTTTTATTTTTGCCATTTTAATTACTCTTAATATTTGTGAAAGTGGTGGGCTGAAAGAGCTATCCAGAAAAGGGTATGATGCCTGGTTAGTGCTTGGAAGGCAGATCTCTAGGGAGCATCTAGATGTTCATAGCTACTTTATGGAGATCTAGTATTCTTCACACTGCTCTCCATTTTCTGCTGAACTTATTTAATATACAATGGAAAATCATGTTGGAAATGTGAACACAATATCCTTCAGTAAGAATTGTTGTATTAAACCCTTAATGTCACCCTAAATGGAAAGTGACAAAAAGCTTGCTTTTTAACAATGTACAGATGAATATAAGTTCTGCAAGTTCATATAGTCATGGAACTTGTGGTTTGGATGGTATTCAATTTTCTATTTGACCATGGTAGCACTAATAGCCCTTAGTCAGTATAGTAAGACCACATGATATCCTAAGGAATTTCTATGCTGTTAAGTATGTGAGCTCCCCAGCCTTGGTTGCTGGTTATTCATAGCACAGATATACCAAGGTCTTTCCAGGCTCCTTGCTGAATCAGTAAAATTCTTTCTTCCAGGAGGAAACCAAGGCACAGTTGGCACAGTAATTAGCTTCAGGGTTGACTCGAGGCAGAAAACATAAAATAGATGGTGGCAAAATGGGCTCCTTCAGCCTGGGACAGACTTCTGACATGATGCCAGCAGGTCCTATGCCCGCAAAAATAAGCACATACCCTCAGGTCAGGCTGCAGGGCAAGCAATGCATGCTTTTGGCATCCTGCTCTGGAGACACTGCTCTGGTAGGCTGCAGTACAGATTTCACGTTTTTTTCAGATTATCTCACTTTATTATCACTTTAAAACCAAAATATTTCAGTTAGGTCTCAGGGCTGCAGAGCCAGGAATTGCTTCCTGAGGCAGAGGAGTTTAATAATGTAGATGTAACCAGACATACTTTGCATTTGTCTTGAACACCATCATGAATGTATTCCCTTCTATCTGAATACCAAAATTTCAGGAAAAGATGGAGCTATTGATTTTTAGTGAACCTTGAATGTTTAGTACAAGCGTTCACTTTCTGCAATTATAAAAGAGACATGCAATTTATAATGCATGCATTCAAATACATGACAGGTGGTTGTCTTTCAGAAACTTACATGTTCTCTAAGAGTTTAAACCTAAAAGAACTGAGCTTTGGGAGAGACTCAGCATATGGTAGTTAAAGAAAAGCTGTTTTTAAAATTGTACTGCCACTATATCTAATATAACGCTAAAAATAGAGAGAGAGAAAATTCAGAAACCAGAACAGTAATTATGCTTACCAACCTACTTCATTTATCAAAGCACATTATAAAATGAGCAGAGAATTTAACTCAGGCAACCTGTACCACTTTCAATTATCAGCCCTATACATTACAGAACCAGTGAAATGCAATGAGATCAAAGACTCTGAACCATTTAATTTTCTTACATGAGTGAGTGGCTACTGGGCACATTGATTACTCACCAGTGCTGAATAACTAGGACAATATTGAACTCTATACATGTGACACCACTGACAATGGCAGAGAAATGAACCAGTGGGTACTCTGGAGGTTTGTTCAGCAACAGAAGGCTGGTGTACAGATAAGCAAATGTCTTGTGAATGTGCTAATGAGTTTGCCTTCTAACCCCATCAACTAAAAACACTGGGGCTAATTTATTTTTCTTTGTCTCTTTAGAGTATGTTTTATCTTTATAAATTGAAATGCAGTCTCTCAAGTGCATTAAGAACAATTTCTAATTTCTAATCTAGTCAAGGCATCCTCCAAAATTTGGATTATACCAGTATCAGGTGTCCTATATTATTTCAGTATATATTTCTTACACTTACAGACTATTCAACTTCACTCTTTTGTCATCACGAGAGGTAGATGATTTGCCAATATTTACAAAATTAATTTTGTAGAAGTTTTAGGAGAAATTATAGAAAAGACAGCCTTGAGTTGTAAGGCTGATCCAAGATTATTAGTCTTCCTGTTCTCTTCCAATAACTTTTACTCAGGTCTTAGTTGTGGAATTCTGCTATCGTGTTTTTTTCACATATGCTCCTATATATACACTTCTATATATAAGGTAGGAAATAAAAAAGTCCATGTGAAGGCCTTTTCTCCCCTGCCTCTCTGAAGTGTTTCAACACATACTTCACATGCTAAATAATCTGTAAATATTTCCAGCAATAGGTGCTTCTTCCTATGCAGGAATGGAAATGAGCATTGCAGGGCATACAGGCTCTGCACCAGCCAGCTCCACTGAGTCTGCTGTCGGGGTTTCAGCTAATACCGACTCAGCAGACAAATCGTCTCCTCCTCTTACCAATAATAAGCACAGTAATTGGGAAATCACAAGTCCACTCTAAGCTTGTCACAACAACCGTGCATCGTTCCTAATTTATGGTGTACTATAAACTGACAAGCTAGCCTTGTGATTTTACCTCAGACTTTAACCTTCTTTCTTTTAATACTTTTGCTTTTACACGTAAAGATGGAGATTTTGCTAGTCACACAGCTGGCCTGTGTGAAAATCTGTGTGTGCCAAACTAAGTTTTTTACTAAGGAGAGACAAGAAGAAGCAGTTCAACTTAATTAATGTCAGAGTTTGTACAATCCACTAAATGTGTAAAGCACTATATAATTGCTAAGTATTATTACTAGCCTTGAGTAAGTAACTCATGTTGAATTATCTGTTTGCCAAATGTCATCTCTCTGTTTGTGAACTGTCATTGACAGAACATGATTTTTTTCCCCCGATTCATTCAAAATTCCTCTCTGAATAGCTTCTGTCAGTAATTCTTAGCCTGCTGATTACTCATGAGAAATTCATTGTAAGTGTCTGATACTTGCAATTTGAGCTGTTTTGACTGCCCAGTTAGGTATTTGATCCTTTCAGACATTTGATGACTGTAACTTTGCACTGTGCAGGGTAGATACTCATTCAATCCGGTATTAAATTTGCTTTCCATCAGTACTGGCTAATATCTGCCTTAATATGAAACGTAGCCCTGTTTTAACATTCATCATTCATATTGTGGCACCAATAAGTCAATCAATTTGAGAATACATTATTTTGAAAATACTACAAATATTGAGTAAATGATAGTCCGTGTTCTAAACTATTTACCGTATAGAAGAAAGGACTGATCTGTCTAACATTCTTGTCTGCAGGAAAATAAATTTAGTTCCAGTAAGGTGATCTGAAATTGGAAATGAAAGTGAAATGTTTTTACAAGAAAGTGTTCAGACCTATTTATCAAATAGCTACAGATTGCTGTGTCTCAGCAAAATTTCTGTACATATAAAATACACCCTAGAACATTATGCTAACTAGAAAAAAACACATGGAACTATATTTAACATTTTCTGAAGGGAGGGGAAATTAAGATGTAAATCTGGAATGCCAAAGGGATGTGCACTAATTTCTAGAGCATTTGCCTAATCATATCTCAATGCCGCTCCATGCTGTATCTATGTATTATTGCCTGCAAAGCAAAAGTAGCTGAAAACGGTGAACAAATGTGATTTTATAACATATTTCATCTCTGAAGTCCCTAAAAATGTGAAGCAATATTTTTCTGAAGATCACATTTATTATTAAAGTAAGAGTTTTCTTCAAGAAAATTAAATTGTGTAACAGTTTGCTACTTGCTGCTAAAAGACAAGGATATTATGAGAGATCCAGAAGAAGTGGATGCACTAGTTTCCTTTCACTCCAGTTAAACTACAGTTGGTGTAATTAAAAAAAAAAATAAAAATTATAAATTCTTTGCAGGAGAGGAATTGCTTTTAAAGGAAAAGAAATGTTAAAGTGAGGGTTAAAATCACTTTGTCAATATATTACACCACGCCTGTGGAACAGAACAGTCCCATCAGCCTCAGTGTAATTGGGGTTGTTTCCACCTAGTGTTTTCCAAAATAGTGCACATTCTTCATTCTTTTTAATTAATCACTTTCTTTAATCTGTATAATTTTGGTTTTCTGTTTCTTGAATTTGAAGTAACAGAGCATTTTGGAAAACTGATGTGCTTAGCTGTTGTTGGAAAAATATACCTTCTGCTCACACAGAAGGTGCCAGGAAAGGTGGAGAAAACCTGTTATAATTCATCCATGATGTTATCATGCATCATCTCTACCAAGTATACAAATCCTCTGTTCACTGCAGTTCTTTGTACAAAAGAGGCACAGAAGGCAGAAAATCTCTTACTGTATGTGACCATGAAAAAGTAGATGCTAATGTTATTGGGTCAAGGAAAAAGTTACTGCTTTAGTTTTACTGAGAAAGATTATTTGCAAGAGCAGCCATTCGAATGGAAGAACTGGAAGGACTTTGTGTGATGGCAGAACTTTCAGATTATGAAAGAACTCCATGTTTCTGAGTACAGTTACTCACAGGAAGTGGAATTTCAAGATTTTCATAGTATTTGTGCACCTAAAACAAAGATAGACAGGGTGGATATGAATTCTAGTGGCAAATGAGTGGCAAAACACCTACTAACTTCAGCAGAAATAAAAATGGGAGCCATTGAGAAATACATATTCATCCATGTTCTACTCTGCTGGATGGCTTATTTTATTCCTGCTGAATAAGAATGTAAAGAAGGCATTTATGAGTATTATGCCATCTGCTTAGAAGAATGAATAGGTTTTTCATTTTAAAAATCCATTTGTCTTAAGTATCTGGAATTTCAAGAAAGCGAAATAACATAAAATACCAAACTAAAAGAGTTCATGGCCTTATTCTGTCATGATTTATATCCAGTGCATATTATTTGACTTTACTGGGGTTGCCCAGACATATGTTAAGATAATTACAGGGGAAAAAATCTAATTGTAGTGTACAGTGCTGGTTTAAGCTGACAGATAACAGGTTGTTATGTATAAAACATGTGCATACATAGAGTAACAACATGTTAAATATCTCATTACACCTTGATAGATAGATAGTGTTGGGAGGATGTAAATTAGAGTACCAATTATTCTGTTGAGGTGGTAATGAAGCATTAGCATCTTTATTCGCATGCATCTATATTTGTGCAGCTAACAATGGCTCTCCTTAGGGAAGCAGATTGAATGGCTTGATGTTGACCTCCAAGCTACTGCTCCCACTTTTAAAATTTTGTATATTAAAGATGCATATGTGTGGGAGGGAGGACACTAGTGACAGTGTAAGAGAACAGAACAGTATAAGCAGTATATTTTAGAGTGCTTTGTTACATAAGAAAACTAGAGAAAAGGGGACTTGAGGTAAACAAGCTATGGGAAATGACATACAGAACAGTGTTTCAGACAGAAGAAATACTGTAAAGAGCCAAGACATTGTCATCATATGTAACATCAGTCTCGAACACTGATTCACTGCTCTTTTTAAAAAGGTTTCCTTATGCATCTGCATGCCACAGTTATTTGTCTGTCTAAGAAATACAAGAACAAAGATGAAATGTCAGCAAATATATCAAGCTCTTGCCTTCTTCTGTATGTTGTGCTTTCACAAGCTGCCAATCCAATCTACCGGTTTTCCAGCTAGAAAGACGTCACTTATTTCAGATCTTGTAGGAGCAGATATTGCCAGTAGCAAGGAATGGCTTGTGTTATGGCAAAAGCATGTTCCGGTTAGGTAAAAGGACCATGTTTGCTCTTTCTAAAATTTTTTTTGAAAGTGGGGTGGCTGTTTTCCACAGTTTTTAAAACTTTTTTTTTTAACCTCTTATCTAAATAACCATTAAATCATGCCAGTGAATCCCCCTTCATATCATAATAAATAGCTCACACAACATTTTGAAACAGCAGAAGATACTTCATGCCCTCAGAGACATCGGGAGACACAGACTCAGAAGCAACGAAGCCTAGCAAAAGCCGGAAAGTATCTGGAGGAGTTCAGTGGTCATGAATGACAGAGGCTTGCAAGAGGGGAGAAGGACACGAGAAGATTGATAGAGGAATCTAAAGGAGAAAATGGAAAAAAAATTAACAGGATTAATTTAAACACTAGACAAAGAGCATACACTGTCCACTTAGGTCAGAGACCTGGACAGGCTGGAGGAGTGGGCCATAAGAACCTCATGACATTGAGCAGGGCAAAGGCAGAGCCGAGCCGCGGGGGGACGAGCCCCGGCAGCCGCCCCGGCTGGGCCCGGCCTGGGGAGCAGCTCTGCCGAGCGGCCCCGGGGCCCGGTGGGCAGCGAGCTGGGCACCAGCCAGGCCTGCCCCGGCAGCAGGGACGGCCAGCGGCCACCCGGGCCGGGCAGCGGGGACACGGCCCGGAGCTCGCGGGGAGGGGGATCGTTCCCTTGCACTTGTTAGGCCGTGTCTGGAAGACCATGTCCGGTTTTGTTCCCCCTCAAAAGAGAGAGATCGACAAACTGCCACAAGTTCAGCAGAGGGCCACCAAGATGGTCAGGGGCTGCAGCACCACCCCGTGAGGACATACTGAGAGCCTGGAGAAGAGATGACTTCAGCGGTCCTGGGGCAGAGCCTGCCCAGCCCTGCAGGAAGGGTATCAAGAAACCAGAGGCAAGCTCTTCACAGTGGTGTGAGGAAGAGAGACGATGGGCTTAAACTGAAACAGCAGCAGAGGGTCAGACTGGCCATGAGGAAAATCTTTTTCCCATGAGGAAGCCAGGCAGTGGAGCAGCCTGCCCAGGGACCCTGCATACTCTTCATCCCTGGGGGTAGTCAGAATGCAACTGAACTGAAAACACAACTCTGAGCAGCCTGGTCTGATCCAAAAGCTGACCCTGCTTTCAGCAGGAGGTTGGAGACACGACCTCCTGTGGTCCCTTTCAACAGGAATTATCCTTTGATTTGTCTATCTCCCATCTGGTTAATACTTGAGAAATTCTTATTTTTAAGACATTTCAAACATCCCTGCATAATTTGCCCTGCATCTGGAAAACTATCACAGAGACAACGCAATTCTTCTAACTTAATTTACACTACCTGTCTAACTTCTGTTAGATATGCTAATGGCCAACCCTCTGTCCTTCTGCTGGTCGCATTTCAGGGGATGCCATATGTTCAGAACAAGATTTTGGATGTGACCATCCTGTTTTGGGCAGAAGAAATCTAGGACATGTCAATGCAAATTGGCCACATCACCTGATGTGGGGCCAGGCAGTGGGCTCTGGCCTCTGGTACTAACTAGAACAGACTCAGCGTGTTTGAGCCTCACAATGGGATCCCTAAAGGATCTTCTCTAGTAAGACTTGTTTCTCTAAATTATATAGATATTAAATTAATATCTCAATTATACCAAGCTGCACAAGTTCAAGGACCTACAAATGACTTGCTGCAGTAGCCTTGTTCTCTGAACAAGAGTAGAGATTAGGGAGGGTGATGAGGTGCCCTTTGAATCCATGGGGTTTCTGTGGGATCCTATTTCCATTCCAGACAGACTTTGTGCATCTCCTTTGAATTCAGTCCCCTCTCAGCTTACCCACACCTTACAGAACTGAGGACTCTAGCTCATTACTTGGCCATAATTCTGTGCAGGAAATAAAAACATTTCAAATCCAGCTGTAACACATGCTGAGGGTCTTTCTGAAGGATGAAGACTGATAGGGTATTCTGGAATCCACTGCCACATAGAACAAGGAGAGGTAAGAGATAATTCTCAGATACATAGTGAATTCTGACATTGATAAGGAAGCCAACACCTTGAAAAACTCTGCAGGATATGCTGAAAATTTCAACAAAACTAAGGAAATAGCAGGGATTTCAGGAAAGTAGGACATTCAGATTCCTGCCTTGCTTTTTCATTTCTTTTGAAAATCAGACCTAGTGAGTATATCAATCAAGTATTAAAGAGATGAGCACCGGGAAAGGAGATATACATCCTGGATATATCTCTTTTTCTCTTTGAATAACATTTTTAAACAAAAATATTCAATATTTAAAATATCTCCAGCAATATGCATAAATGACACCATAAAATTATAGTAACAATATTTGACACCAATTGGTGTTCTTGTATGACACTCAAAGAGGGAGGATTATAATAAACAGCTAGGTACAGTGGAGTATAATATCACAAATATATTGCATATTTGCTCCCTTAAACTTCGTGGGTTTTTTTTTTATATTCCTTAGCATTATTTTATTTATAATTATAAAGTGGGAGACTTCAAAGAGATGAGTGTATTACAGTGGATTTGTCTGGACTTCCTTGGTTATTAAAAGAAATAAAATAAGTGAAATCATAGACAGATCATTAAATGCAATAACAAAGCAATGGAAAAGATAAAGGGAAGACATCTGTTTCATGCAGGATTTATATTTAGTGTTGAACAGTGGGGATTTTTCCCCTGTGGTTCTGCAGATCAGGTCACTGAAGGCGGAAAGGATTATAGGAACATTTGCAGTGGGATACAGTATTATTTAGGTTTGAAACTGATGAATTATGAAGCATTGATGAAAATGTAGAGTGCTACAAATCACTGCTGTTGAACTCTTTTTGATCATAGTGAGAAGCTGACAACTGAAAAGAAACTAGCTACTTTCTAGAAATATATTGCTACAGTTTGGCTTGAAAGCTCTTTTTGTGAATCACAATCTCTTCTGTAAATAGTCATTATTAGAATGGCTTGAACCACAACTCTTGATTCTGATAACCCTGAGTGTTGTGAAAGTCCTTGTTTGAAATCCAAATTTCTTTGCCACTTGGGATCATTTCAAATAATAAATATATTTAGAAAAGATTTCTTCATGTGTTAATATTTTTAAAATTGAGCCTTAAATTAATTAAAAGCTAGCATGATACTATGAAATGCACAGAAATTAAGCTACTGTGTAGTAAAACCAAACACTCAATATTATATTAGATGTTTAATTTCAGAGTAGGTTACTCTGAAGTAGCTTCATCTCTGCTTAGGGGCAAAACAGAAAAAAATCCAACCAACCAAACAAACAGTATTTAATCCCTAATCAGTCAATCCCAGTCAATCCCATGTGTAGCCTTGTGTCAGTTGCCAGGGCCAGGCTTCTTGAAGGAGGTGTATCTGCAGGGGCGTGTGTTTGCTATGATTAGTCTATACAGTGAGAGGGCAGTGTCCTCTCTGGGACATTAGCTGGTTCCTCTGCAGATGACATCCCTAGTGCTGCAGTCTTCTTGGCTCAGGTTGCCGTATGAGATTGTCAGCCAAGACAACAGGTTGGCCTTCCCCAAGGCAGAGGTTGGTAAGAACATGAACAGTTAAGTAGCACGGTTAGCACTGTGTGTGCTGAAAATTAGATGCTGACCCAACTAACAAAAGCAAGATGCAAGCAAGAAGTAATACTATTTCCAGCATGATAAGTACATTGAAACTTTTAATTTGAAAAAATTTTAAAAGAGGTTTCTAAAACACCATCACTCTTCACTCATTACATACATCAGAAGTTGGCGTGTATTTTTAACTTTGATTAATGACTTGATGTACATTTGGTAAAATTGTCTTTCATCTGCTCATTGACTACATAGATTTTACAAGGAGCTTCTGGATCCACTACATGTACTAACTTCTCCTTCATTAATGCAAATATCCAGCTTTTTGCAGTCATACTGGTGAATTAAATGCTAATAGGATTGATATTGGCAAAAATATCAAAAAGAAAATATATGTGGAACAGGGAAGTGACCACATCTGTTTAACACATCTTTAATAGAATATTTGGACAAATTGTGATTAATCTATTTACATTTTAGGTTTTCCAGTTTACAAGAGCTTTTGAAATACCTGACAAAATTACCTTAATGATTTATTAATAGATAAGAACAAGGCTCAGAAGAGACAGTAATACGTTCATACACAGCGATACAGCTGGATATACCATCTCTGAGGGACCCAAGTTCTCATTCAGAAGCCACTGATCTCAATCTAAGTACAGTTCAAGAACTGTTGCTCTAAGTTATAATGACTCTATTAGTCAGACTGAGACTTCAGTCTAATTTGAGGGGGGGAAAGGTGGTTGGAATGTAAGGAGCAAGATGAAATGTTAGAAGAGAACAGGTAAGAAGACTGATAACTCCAGTAAGTCAGAAGGCAGGTAATTGTTGCTGATAAGATACAGAGGATTTAGCAGGAGGCGAGGACCATACGTGCCATCAGACTAATAACACTGCAGAATCCATGATTTTTGGACCAGGCACCTCTTCCTTTCTTAGTAAATGAGATTTACTAACATACTTATTGATAGATAATAATAATGAGTAGCACAAATATTTCCTTGTTTTCTTAATATTTTCTATGATATCATACAGATAGATATTAGCTGTAGGGCTGAGTGGACAGATACACATATAAAGACCTATATTCTCTACCTATCTAGGTATAGCATATTAACTATAGTAGCCATAATACATAAAAAGCTTGGCCAGTATGACATTTCAAAATCTTTGATTTTCTTTCTGTAACTAAATTGTCTACAATTAATTTCTATAAACTTCTGCAGAAAAATACTCAGCTGTCTCTCAGACTGAACCTTCACTTGGTCTGAGATGCTGCAAATTTTCAAACTTCATAAAACAACTGGTAAGCAAACCAATCTAGCCTTCCAATTTTTTAGTTATTTTCCTTGCAACTCCAAGGTTTTTCATCAAGTAGCAGAGGCAATGTCTACACTGAAGAGGTACCTCCAGGACAGAAAATAAAGCTGCTTATTTTTAGAAATATTGTTAATGAAAAGGAAAAGGAACCAATCTGTTGTTAGAAGTTAATAGTCACAAACAATACATACTGGTCCATAAAAGCAAAAAAGGGAGTGACCTTAAGAACACAGTGACAGAAAGAAAGGTTCACTGGGGCAATGAGGTTTCCCTCAGAGCACCAAGAGGTCCACTGCTCACTATTTGAAAGGGGCAATACATTAGGAATGTTTCCAAAAACTGCTATATGATTCTGCCAACATCCAGGCATGAACCTGGATTCTGCTTACTTTAATAAATAAGAAGCTCTTAAGTCACAGTGGTGAATACTGAGAGAATATTCTGGAGGTATAAACTGCATATTTACCATGTCTTTACATCTTCTCTGGGCATCTGCTAGTAGCTGCGGTCAGAGAGCACAGCCCCTTGCTGAGAGCTATTGTGGCTCTCCCTCCCATCCTAGGTATACGTCTGATTGATTTTGCAGGTTGAGTTGATAGAAGACACAGATTTAGAGGGTAAGAGGTTAATAGATGCACATGGGAATGGATTTTTTAACTGAGAAAAGTATACTTTTGGTTTCCAAATGTTGTGACTCTTTGTATAGCCTTTACGGAGCCACCTGCTTTATACAAGGTTTCTGACAGATGAAACAGCTATAGCATTGTTAGTTCAGGACTTGCTGTGCCATGTGAACTGCATCACAGAATCACTTGTTAGGGATGTGAAGGAGCTGGTGTGATGTTAACTAGTGTTGTTGAGCAATCTAATAGTAATTATAATTGTTTGTTATTGTTTCACAGTATTAAATTTTAATTAGAGTGCATAGATCTCTCTCTTGACTACTGTAAAGTTACATAATTTAATTATGTTTTAATTCCAGGTATTAGCTGCCTTCTCAGTGTATTTTCAATAACCTCAGCAAGCTTTGAAACACACTGTTGAATGACACTTTAAAAAAATGTTATAATGAAATGTAAAGATAATAGTTTTTATGTTAGAGTTAATGCCTGTTATGTTCTTTGCATTTTAAGCTTGCTTTTGTAATCTATCCTGTTCAATTATTTCTGAGTTGCTAATCAGGGTTACTTATCTCCTGTGATGTACTGAATCACCCAGGAAATTGTAAATTGTTTAACAATTAACCAAGCTCATTTCTAATTCTAGCAATAAACATTTAAGACCTTTGAACTGATATTTGCCTCCGAGCTTTTAAAAAAATAAATTTGTATAGCAAATAAGTTAGCTACCAGAAAAATCATATTTCTTGCAGATACCAGGACAAAAGTAAAAACATTTTCTTTCACAGGTGTTTCAAAAAAAGCAAGGTATTGCTTAGCCTTAAGGGCTTCTCACTGTAAATCTACTCTAAAAATGAAATAATGTTTTATTCAAAATGGAGGATTTATCAACAAACACATGGAAATTTACTGAAAGCTTCCAACTGTGGCAACTTGGCAAAGCAACACATTTTGGCATTTTATTCTCTCTGTACATATGTTTCAGTCACTTAAATGTCATGGAGAATTAGGATGCACATTCGTCAAGAGAGTCTACCACTTTAGGACCAGATTTGTCATCCTTTATCTAACAAGTAGTTCCACTGAAGTTAGTGGGCGTAATCCTGATTCTGAAATAGTTAAGAGGAATCAATAAGCACACATTTTCACTAAGAACTGTGGGTTTGTATCACAAACTGCTTCCTAAGGAAAGAAAGTGTTTGAGTATAGTAATCTGATGTTGTGGCTCCATCTTGATTTCTTGATCTTATTTATCTAAATTTCTGTAAAGTTTCACTTGGACAGCCCTGTATTTCTCTTTGCTATTCCCTTAGCCCAAGTAGTTTACACCATCACCTCTGAGAACCCACTGGTTTCTTGGTCTTATTTTCAATTATGAGAGGGAAAAAAAGAGAAACACAGGTTTCTGGGGTTTTGTTGTTTTCCCCTGGTAAGTTTGCAGCATTTTAATTAACCCAAAACCAGGAATATTGCAATTTGCAATTGATCTGCATGCCTTCTGCTGCTAGAAAGCAAAAATAAATTGTCTTGCATGATAATGGAAGTGCCAAAACCATAAAAGAATGTATGTACTTAAAAAATAATATCGCCAAGTTTTTTCATGAATAGGGATACTTCAGCTCCCCATATTTGAATAGGTGAGTTTGTTCAAAGCCAGACAGTACAATACAGGCCCTCTACTTGACTCTGCTCTGTTAGCACACATTACACAGCAGCATACAGACTGTTAGCAGCTACTAAAGACCAACTGCTTTGTTCTGCAGCAGCAGACTGGTCCTTTAAATTATAGGAAATAATTATAAAGTGTGAAAGCCTTACAGTTAGGAAATGCTTAACTAAAAAATAGTGTGTTTCTGACTTTCATTCCAACAGTGGTAAACAAAAATACGTCTGCATATGATTCGTATAGACATGGGGCCTATATTCTTAGTTGCTGGCAACGAATGGCAGTGTAGCATGCTGTTTCAAACTCCCTCGGGTAAACTCAATAGTCTGACCAAAATGCATCAGTTCATATTTGTCAATCTCCTTCCTACCTTTATAATGGAGAGTCCTTATAAATCTGTGCTAGTAGTTTTTATTATGGAAGCTATCACAACATGGAAAACTGAGTTCGCAAGAAATTTTGCAGGCACCCTTTTTTAATGCAAAGAAATATCCTGATTTTTTCAGTATCAACTATCCATCCATTTTAATACACCAAGTTAATAAATGCCTTATTATTCCCTCTCTGTTGCAAACAGGGGAATGGAAATGATAATTTACTATTTGCCATTGGATTATCAAGAAAAACAAATGAAGAGTTACTACAAATGAATTAAGATTAGTTACTATAGTCAGTGCACTTGTAATAACTCTTTGAAGTTTTACTTGTGAATGTTTTATCCATGGCCTAGTAAAAGTTTTTTCAATGATACAATCATGTGATGATACCGGTGTGGTGATGTCTCTTCAATGGAAACAACTCACATCTAAACTAGTTAGACTGAACCGCTGTACGGGCTTGGCATTGTTGACACAGCATAAGGTTTTCAGGTAAACAGTAAGTTTCCTTGCTTCCATATTTCAGACTTCTCACCTTACACAATGTAAAGCTGACCCAATTGCCAGAAAACACTGAGTACCTTTCTTTATTTATGGTATTTCAAGGGTAGGTAGACATCAGAACAAATATGTTAAGAATCTAATTGATTTTGATATTGCAATGTGCCTGCTGTATGAAGGTAGCCTGAATGCTGTGATCACAGTTCTGTTCTTTGGTAAACCTGGAGTGAAGTGGTCCTGTAGGAACCAAAAGGAGGGACTCCACATAGTAACACAATATACATGGAAGCACAACACTTCACAAAAACTTGTATAAAAATATTCCCACAGGGTGATGAATTGGTACTTTTTGATTTCTAGAATGATAATGTTCGTGAAACTTTTACTGAATTGACAGAAACAACTCTGACTTTAAGCTCATTCTCCTTCAGATGTTACTGTAAGGTAGTATGTGACCTTTTAGGATATTTATGATGTGAACCAAACTGCCTTTACAATTATAATCCTTCAACTGTCAGCACATCTTTGCAAAGTTCAATAGATTCATAAATAATGGAAGTTAATATTCCACTACAATACTTATGTAAATTATAAAGGCAGATATATATGGGCTAGAAATCAAAACACAATATTTTTTTCCATTAGTATTACTTCAGGTTCAGAAAAGAAAAAATTCCAAGAGTCACATTCAGAATAAAATTTGTACTCCTGATGTTAGTAACTTATCTTTTTTTCTAAGAAAGTTCATTCTTACATTTTCCAGTGTGCTGATTTAGTCCTTTTGGCACTTACCCAAATTCAAAAGTAAAATAAAGCCTTGATGCTGCAGTAACATTTCCAGCCTCCTCTTTATCTCCATTGTATTGCAAATATTTATCCTTTGCTCTCATGCACCCTCCCACTCAGAACAGTCTGCCAATCTTTTTAAAAGCTTAGGTCAGGAGATTCTTCTCTGCACAGCAAAGCTTTCTTGGAAACACAGGAAAGGTCTTACAACAATAAGAGTAGCATCAACATTTTGGCTACAGGCCTTCATACCTAAATGGTTATGACTACTACTAGCATAATCATTGGTTCAGTAATAGATGCTTACAGTGAGGGCTATAATTTAACCTTCCAAAACCAGTGGTGATTTTTCTTGGGGAGCTTTGTCTCAAGAAGGATCCAAAAAGGTATTGTTTGCATATATTAGTGAGCATGTATTAACATGCTGGTTTTATTCTTTCTTTACAGAGTTGGGAGCTGAGGTCCAATTAAGATTAAGGATTCCTATCAAATACAGGACTTGGTTGTCCAGAAGTGAAGGTCTGTAACTTCTAAGCACCTTCTCCTCCCTAAACTGTGTTAGGCATACTAGTTGCCAGTATGTTGCACAGAGAACATGAAGTATTTCATAATAAGATATAGAACAATCAGTATGCAAAAAAACAGCATCATGTCTAAAACCAGTACATGTAAGAAGCCACGAGATAATGCCACACAGAAGGAAAACAATAGTCATCAGTCTTGCTGCTTGGAGGTGTTTGGAAGTAGATTATTTATTTTCAAGGACTACCTTTTTTCTTTTTCTTTTCTTTCCTTCTTCTATTTTTTTCCCTTCTGAAACATTGCCTGAGGAGAATGAAGCAGTTTTGATCCACTTTTCAGATCCTACTGTGGATTTTCAAGGGAGGCTTTACCTCATAGCTGCTCATCTGCGGTCTTCCCATAATTTCATGGAGAGAGGAGAGATGGTTGTGTCTGTCAGCAGATTCACCCTATTGTATGTTAGAAGACTAAGACAGACAGAAAACATTGTCACCAGAAACTTCTAAAAAATTATTTAGGCTTTAAATATCCAATTTTATACACAGTTAAAATCTCTTCCTCTTTTGACCTTTTACGCTATCCAGTCAGGGACAAGATTTCCTGCTTGAAGATTTTTCAGGAATTGCCATATCTTTTCAGCCCCACAAAGTTTAACTAGTGCCTGTTTACTGCACGTTAAAGAAATTTTCTGCTATCTGAATTTAGTCACCAGTCTGAAGTCTGCTCCATGAGGACAACTATTTAAAAATCAAAGTTTTAACATTTATAAAAAAAATGAAGACTGGCAAAATGAAAAGAAAAAAAAATAGTAGAACTGGATACACCTGTGTATTTGCCTTCCAAAGTGAATAATAAACCTTCTCTAACCCTGTAATATTTTACCATGCAACATTAAAACTATCAGGACTGTGCTTTTATGCAGGGGATATCTAACTCAGTCTCATAGTTCACATTTGAGAAGATTTACTATTCAAAGAGGTATAAAAAAAAAAAAAGACAAACAACAACAACAAAAAAAAACAAACATGAAACAAAACTGTAAGGTTAATTATATGTCCATAAGGAGCATAAGCAAAAAATGTGATGAATACAAAATATTATGAGCCTTTATTCCACATAGAATATAATGCTTTCTTTTTATTAAACTCCTCACTTCTTCATTTACATACTAGTCACTGCTTCAAGTTTGCTAAGGGCAGCAAAAAAGAAAACCTCTTTGGTGCAACCAAAATTCTAAAAAGCTATTTGACTTCCATTAATGCAGAATTATTAGCTGTATTTCTTATTACCACATTTTCTAAGAACTGTGCCAAAACAGAGCTTTTTGTTTTATATCTTTGATGTCTTCTAGCAGTTTGGACAGGAGTGTATATTTTTACCCCAATCTTTTGTCTGTTCCTGACATGTTTTGTGCTCACTCTCCCTGAAAATCTAGCATTATGGATACATCTGCATTGTTGCAGGTAATGCTCCAAGAATGCTGTCAAAGCCAAAATTGGTACCTGGCTACAGGAGATGAGATCTAGAGTACCCCCAGGGCCAGTTTTGGAGAGGATTTCCTGTAATTAGGGAAAACCTTGACATAAAGAGCACTCTCCAGCCATATTCAAAACAGAAAGCAGTTGCATGCAGTGTGAAAGGGCTCTGGACCTCAAACTGTCCCATCTACCCTCTGAACTCTGGTTTTCTTTGTAAAAGAGTCCTAATGGCACCTGCCACAAAGACAGATAAGATTCCTGAGTCCTGGGAAAGGCAAGTTCAAGACAAGCCTCCCAGAAGCACTTTAATGGGACTAGTATAGGCACAGGCAGAGTGTCACAAGTTCAAACCATTCCACAATTTAGCCTGTAAGTGCATGCCACAATTTCTCTATACACTTTTTATAATACTGCCTGCCTCCATTGAACCTTGTGAGAGCTAATGATTGTAAAGCTATTTGGATCTTTAGAAACTTACAAACCTTTAAAAGAAAAAAAAAAAAAAAAAAAGAAAAAAAAAAAAAAAAGAACTTTCCATTCTCTTTGCAGAAGGGAAAACTTAAAATCTTCACTCACTTTTTGAAGAGTGTCTGGATGGTTGCATCTCTTGCAGCAGATGTACTGGATCTAATACATAATGACTGACTGACATTCAACCCATGACCTCCTCAGTGTTTGTTAGCCGAGATTGCCTCAGACTTTTATTTCACCTAACTCTGGGAATAATTGTATGAATTCTGTAAGCTTTTGTTTTGCTTTTAACAATTGTTGGTCATTTTTTTTTATTTGTTCTTCCAATGTGGCCACAGAGTGTTATATTTGCAAGTTCATTGTACAAAAAAAGATTTGTCAATCTACCTCACACTTTCTTTTATTGGCTTCTGGATGCTTTTTTCTTTCCAGCTTCACTGTTTATTAGTATCATAAATGTTCTTATTTGGTTCACCAAACTCTTCACAGCTAAAGCCTAAATCAAAGCAGAGACATTGTGAAAATATAATTAGTCTGAACAACTTAAAATGCATGAGCTTCCATGGGTTGAGTTGCTGTCTTACACACATTGTACTCATTTTTCAAATCCAAACAGCACGAGCACTTTGTTAGGATTTTCTTAGGTTTGGAGTTGAGTATCTTCAGGTATACAAGAAGGACAAAGAATAACCAAGAATACAAAAAAAAAAAAAAAAAAAAAATCACAGAAAGTTTTCTGAGTTTCTTGAACAATTCTTTTCTCCCTTCTTCCTCTGGAGAAGGATCTATTAGGATCCCATTTTCCCCGACAGCTAAAACAAGGCAGAGCATTCCCTAACATTTGCTGCTACACCTTAGTACAAGGAGAGCCTATTTCTTCTGTTCTTCATTACATTCATTCTGCATCATTTTCAGATGCAGTTGAACTGTCATAAAACTCTGAAGCAAACAGCAGAACTGCTGTCTCAAGGTGGGCACTGAACATATTTTACATATATCCTGCCCTGCATGGCCCTAATCACTCCACAATACCTGACTTGTTATTTATATTCTTCTAGGAGCTAATCTGAGAGGAGAAGTTTAATATAGTCACCATCCAAAAGGCTACAGTTCCAGAATATGCATCAATTCACAGACAGCAATTATAGTGACTTGGATGCACACCTACTCATCTTTGCTATTTGTAGTCCCACATGGTATATCAAAACCTCCTTCATAAAATGAAAAATCAGGTTCAAAGTTTGCTTTGATGTGAAAACAAAAGGCCTGATTCTTCTTCTGGACTAGTTTAAAGTAATTCTGGTGAAGCCTGCGCTTGAATTCCAAAAAATAAGCTTTGTCTTAATTTTGCACCCATTTTCTATAATTTACTTTTACTTTGTGTCACAATTCAAAACACATTCTCGGGCAAAGAGTATAAACAATCAAAGAAACATCTGCCACAATACTTCCCTCAAGAAATTACTTCCGTCTAGAAACAACTTTATTAGTTTGCATTCATTTGCTACAATTATTTATTCTTAAAACCACATATTTAAATATGTGCTGAGAATCTCACAGTACAATCAATATTAGTCACCAAGAGCTGGTTTTTTTTGTGATGAGTAAGTTACAGAAATTGGTATTTTAAGTGAAGCCAGAGATGACTAAATTAAATCATTTCATATTAGGGAAAAAATTTTCATCCTGCACATGCTTATAATAAAAAAGATACTGTTCAGTTTCTCTTCAAATTGACAGACCATCTGATAATATCTAGAGAAACAGAGTTAGAGGTAGAGTCTATTCCTCTTGTGCCACAATCAACAGAAAACTGGAGTGCTTAATGGGCAAAGTGGTTGCAAACCAGTGCTATGGCTTTGACATGCTTATTACTGCCCATTACTTAATAATCCCTGGAATGACCAGAGACTCTGCACTACAGCCACCATTTCACAGCCACAGTTCCCTGGTCAGGAGCCTACAATGACTTTGTCCAGCACAAGGACTGATCTAACACTTTTCCTTTAAAACGTAAGACTTTTCTGTGCTCTGTGTAGAACACTCCACCTTACACTACCCTTACACTGTGATTTCCCTGCTAAAGGTAACACTTGACATACCAAGGATTTCTCCAATCCAGAAGAAAACAGATTTTTACAATTAGAAGGAAATAAAATGACAGCATAGAAAGAAAAGCAGGGAAAAGTTCTAAGAAAAGATAACAAAAATTAAATTTTTTTATTAGAATGTAAGAGTCACCTATGTAAAGTAAATTGTTCTGCAAGTGTATCAAAAGGCACCACCTCTGGATACTGACTTGCTCATCATTTGTAAATGAAAGGAGATAATTCTGCACAAATACAGAAGAATACAGACTGGGGCAGGGGGAAAGTTGTTGTAAGCCATTCTTTTGGACCATCCATTTGACTCAAAAAGTCAGAGACCATTTAGGATGTAGGATATCCTACAGAGTTTACATGGAAGTCCTATAAAGCAGAGAACCTGCTTTATAAAGTTAGGGGGGGTTCCAACTGTGTTTCACTAAGCAAAACCAACAAAACAACAAGCTACAGGCATATGCAAAACCAAACAAGCAGCCACAAAGCTTGAGCACTGCCTTTCTTCTTTGCTTACCAAGGATGACACACTTTCTGTGAAACACAGAGATTTTGAATGCCTGAAAACTACAGTCAAACAAACCTACATTACAAAATCAGATGACAGTCCTGTTTGGTGTGGGCTGGGAAATCCAAAGTTCCCCCGCAGGATGCCCATACATTTAAGTGAACAGAATATTATTCTTGTCATCTCAAGTTAAAATTTGGGGTTACTTTTTTTGTTGTTTGTTTCCAAAAAGGGTCAGAACGCTTTTTTGTAAAATTAACAGAAAACCAGGATAGACTGTGAAAAAATCCCAAAGAGATTCTCCAGTTTCAGTAACTCAGTGTCATCCAGGCTATGGAATGAAAAGATATAACTGTTAAAACTGCCGTATAACACATATTCAAACAAAGGAATGGGTTGGAGTAGCTAAAAATGCTAATAGCTTTTTAGTTAAAAAAAAAAAAAAAAAAAAATAAGGAAGAATAAGTTTTCTACCTGAAGTCATGGGGTATTTCCCAATCTGTTAAGAAACAAAAGCGAATCTTAGCATAAAATCATTGTTTTCTGCACACCCACACACTCTCAGAAATAAAAGGAAAAAATCATGATACCTAAAAGCAGCTACAGGAAGTACTTAGATTGTACAGAAGACTTACCTTGTTCAGCATTTTTAATTTTGAAATTAGGATCTAGCACTTAAACACCAACTTGTATCAGAATGTTTGAGCCATGTATTTAAAAGACACACTGCAAACAATGTTAAAAAACTGGAAGACAGGTCATTAACAGACATAGCATAATCTCAGTATCATTATCAACATGATCCTTCAAAATATCTACACATAGTAAAAGTTCCTGTATGACTGCTACGTGGAAAGGACATTGCAGACTGTGAAATGCAAGTAAACCTTTTTTGTGAATACCAGTGATGTTTCATCCTGAGTATCTGATACACATTAAGCAGCAAACTATCTTAGGGAATAACTGTTATAAAGGATGGCTATGTAATTAAGGCTAAATTGAGGTCAGGTGACTGGTACTTTTTTCCTTTTTATTTTTGCTGAGCTATACAATAGATTATAAATATTAAATCTTGGTAACATATTTGAATGAAAGAGATGACTAATACTGTGCTGCCTCTTAACATAAAAGCCTTGTTATGACATGCCTGAACATTTTGTTTCACTGACAATCTTAGAGAATCCATTGCAAAATCCAGAAAGAAGTGAATTGTATTAATACTTAAAATTAAATTAACTGAATTTTCTGTGTGTCTTAGAAAACCAGTTATTGTCACTGTCAAGCTGAGTAGGAGAATGAATGTATAGACTGGTTCCAGTGGGAAGTAGCAAACTGTGGTTTTCTTTCCTACAAGAGAAGACTTAATTATTTTAAAGTTCTGTATTTCTCAGAAGATAAGTACCTGAATTATAATCCAGCAGTGATCTCAGAGTATAACATCGCAGTATTTCACAGCCAAGTTTAACCTTCATTGACTAACAATAGAGATACAACAATAAGCAGCTGAGGTTGCCAAGACTGGTTAGGTGTGTTGTATTGACACAGCCGATAGTTTCCTTTCTGCTACAGGAAACTCACTAAATGCTTTAGCTTCCAGTGCCATCAGCCAGAAATGGCACTTATTTTCTGGTCAGAAAAAGAATGACAGTATCTTTAAAACTTGAAAGGAAAAAGACTTTTGAACCGCTTTGTAGTGCAGGGAGCTTTCACCACATTTGGACAGGTGTTTGAAAAGGCACAAGACCCACCCGTACCCCACACTGGTACTTCAGTTAATATTACCTCTTTCTTACATTGGAGGTTTTGAGGGAAGAGGAAAGACTTGGTTATGACTCACAAGCAGGAATATGTATTGTGATTAAATATTTTTTTAACAATAAATTGTCAGAATTGTGCCTACCCCCAACATTAATGTTATACTGGATGAAATGCCTTGGTACTCCCATAATTTGACTACTGTATCCAACTTGATTAGACAAGGCCCTGCAGTGAAAGATCTATAATCTTGTGTGGTATCAAATTACTTGCACCTGAAAATTAGAGTACAGTTAGATTTCAGTATGACTAATGAATTGATCAGATATGTAGCTTCTGGATGTTAACTACAGCAGGTAGTACTAAAACTTCTTCTAAACTCTACTAAACATGCTCTCCAGGCCATTTTTCTTTTGCTCTCTGTAATTCCTAAGGTATTTGTAATACAGCCAGCCCTCAAATTTGTAGCTTTGTAAACAGACACAAAAAATTACAAGGAACATGATGTGGGCAACTGGTTGATTCTAAAAAGAGTGAATGGAAAGAAAAGGAAAAAATTATTTGGACCTATTTAAAAAGCATTTACACTTCTAAGTCAAGAATTTGAAAGTTAATTCACCTGTCATTCATCTGCAGATCTTGGGAAGTTTTTTTTCTTCTGAACTAGTAAACAGCATTTTACTCCTAGGATATTACCAGATGAAAAATAGAGACATTAAAGAGTAACCTGACAGAAATGAATCAGTGGTTCCACAATTACATTTGATCACTGATAGCAGTATGACAGAACTAAAAAAGACTGGAGAAGCAAAACAGAATTTTTCAAAATATACGACACATTAGTCTCCATATTATTGAGGGCTTTGCACCCCTAAAGCTTGTACTAGGCTTCAATCTGTCACAAAGCTTCTTTGCATCACATTTTCTTTGTAAAAACAATTTGCAGCACAGCCAGTCTCACCCTTTGCAGTGAGTCTGTGTAACCAGTGCCTGATCTACTTACCATGAATGTATCAATAAACCAGACAAAAGGCTCTACCCAGGTGGAGATGGGAAGCAGTCATAGGTTCAGCAAGCTAGAAACAAAGCAGCTAAAGCTTTTCAACTTTCACGCTCTCAGACTTGTTAGTACCAACTTGCGCAACCTGCATCTGCCCAAATGATGCAGGAGAGGAAATCACCATTCAGTACCTAGAAGGGTGGTGAGCCTTCTCCAGAGAACTGTCAGGAACAGCCACAGTGACATCTGAAATTCAAACTCCAAAGATATTCCAGCAGGGCACAAAGAAAGTCTTTCAGATTGAACAATCTCTGGCTAGTGTTAGTAGATACTGTAAACCTCCAGTTTTAAAGGCTGGGCAATTAGAAAGGTATTCAATCATCAAGCAAACCTAGGACTGCATTTATGTTTGGCCTGCTTGTTAACCTGCTTTTAGTAATCTGTCTGAGATCCCAGCATCAAATCTTCCTCAGTAAATGCAAATGTGTATGTGTGATTGTGAGGAGGGAATTACTCTTAACTGCTACTCTTGCCTAGTGTTTTGAGTGCAAAGTGCAGTTGGTGAAATAGAGAAAGCCAGCTTACTCCACATCCATGAAGGTAGTAAATCCAAATGAATATGTGGCAGCTTTTGAAGGTTATGTGTTTGCAGAAATATCACAGACATAAGCTGGTAGTATCTCTGCCAAGATGCTTAGGGCCAATGTGAGGGCTGGCACACACAAACGCTGGGTGTTAGGGATATTTCCTCTCTGGCAAACACAAGCTGGAGCAACAAGCAGAAGAGTATTTATTCCTGATTTAAACAAGTCCAAACCAAACTCCCAATTTGTTGAGTAGAGCACAGAAAGTGAAACCAAAATGTAGTTCCATGCTTCTCCAGTGAAATACTCATTATTTTCACTGTATTTCCTTATACAAACATCACTCCTAGAGATCGAGCCAACGTGGAACAGAGCAACGCTTGTGTCTTGGCCTCCAGTTCTCTGGCCAGCATAAAGCAGAAAGTTTTGGTAGTCTTCCAGAATATAAAACGCAATGCAGTGCTCAATATTATGTTTGCTAATAGGCAAACCCTGAGTAGAAATTCGCCTAACCGCATGCAGCAATAACAGCTTTCCAGAGCTGTTTGCTGAGGGTCAGGGTACCAGGTGCAAGCATTGAACGTGAGCGACTGGGTGAAATGTCTGGTCTTCCCGGAGAGTGGGAGCGCAGTATATTTGCACTAACCCTAATTAAAAGACTCGGGGGTGCTACATGCTGATGACAAAGCTGGTGACAGGCACATGTAGTTTTATACAAACAGAGTGCTGTGCTCTATTTTGCACAAAATAACCTTCTATACAGTGGGCTACATGGGAAAGGGGCATGGGAAGACAAGATGGAAAAAACAAGGAGGCCCAGTTAAGGGGCACAGTTTCCTTTATTTTGTCACTTAGTGGTATTTTACATATTAGCACCAGGCCCGGGTGGCCAAGTCGCACAAGGAGCTGTCAGAGTATTGCAACAAATCACCAACCCACCTTCAGCAGTGATAGCTGGTAATTTTGTTTGTGGTAAATGTCAGCAGTGAATAATAAAAAAGGAGCACAATAAGAGCCAATGGCAGCAGGTTTTCAATGTACTTGTGTGTGCAAAATGGGTGTTAAAATAGTCTTAAATGGACAGCCAGGAGTTTGAGGGGAAGGCAAAAATCCCAAAATGCATACACTTGGACTTTCAGTTTCAATGAGAATATTGTCCGGCTGCTAACTGCAGGAGCAAAAATCCTTTGTCTTATTTATTAGCATGAAGTTTTCCATTGTGTTTGTTTTTCTATTCAGTATGGAATAAAGGCCTTAAACTATGATATTAAACCTTTTAAATGGCCTTGAAAGCACAGGGATTCAACAGTGAACACAGGGCAAAATGTATCTGCCAAACTTTCTATTTTTACCTCTTTTAAGCTATATTAATACCACTTCACTTGGGAAAGAAAACAAAGTCCCTTTTACTGTTAGTAATATATTATTCTGCTCTTGATCCTTGTGTTTTGCTTTCTAATTACCTAAATGTCATGCAGGCCTAATAAATTGGATAAAGGGTATTGATTATGCCTCTGTTTTTTGTACTTAAACCATAGAGTCAATTAATCTGCATTGTATATGTAGGAAGATAATCAGTTATTAAAATTGAAAGGAGGCAGGCAAAATTAAACTGAAGAGTATTCAGCAAATGAGTCTACATCTAGTGTTTATTCACAAGATTTTCATACAGTTGTGTTTCAAAATAGTAAGCACTGGAAATTATTGGAGGCCTTGACAGGGGGCCGGTTTCATGTTTTACCTGCCTTGCAAACCAGGCGAATAAATGGTTTATCAAGCTTTCCAGGGTTTTGCCATTTATTTAAAACCAAAAAAAGGCAAAGGCAAACTCAAAACAATGAAAAAGCACAACACTTGGAGCTGTTGATTTGAATGTATATATACTTAATTTTCTCAAATACAGTCTGAGATAGAAGAAGGGAGGGGGAAGATGCAGACAGTCATGGTGTTTTACCACTACCTTTGCCATCTACTTACCTAAGAACATGCAAATAGATGGGCTCAGCCGGGCTGAGCCGCCAGCACTGCTGGTGGTGTGATGGCTGCCCTGGCACTGCCGCGGCCAGTGCACGCACTGCCGGGTGAGAGAGCCAGAGCACCAGATCCACGTAGGGTCCCTGCTCCTCAACCCTGGGGGAGAGGTCCTGGTGGGGTGGGGAGATCTGGGGTTGAAACAGTTGGTTTGGCACCTGGGGTCACGCAGAGGCTCCCCTCTGGCAGGTGGGCCGGGAGCTGCGGGACACCCCAGTGCCCTGCAGGGCCGGGCAAGGGGAAGCGGGAGGGAACCCGCCTGCGGAGCTCCTGGGGTGGAGTGCCCCAACCGAGCTGAGTGTGCGAACGCCACGTTAAATGAGGCTAATGCTTTCCTATCCCAGGGAGGGCGAGTGAAGATAAACATATTAAAGATGTTCACTTACTGCAGCGCTGGCGGCTACATAAGCCAACGATGGCTGCATAGATTAAATGCCAAAAAGCCCTTCAGCAATGATTAGTCTGTGGCTGCCCTGACTCCTGCTTCAACTGTGATCGTAATCACCTCCCTCCGACTGCGTACCACCCCTCATCTGCTCTTCAGTTGTTTCTCATGTTCTGCTTAGCTATTGCTTTAGAAGGGTTTTACAACGAGCTCTTCAATGTGTTTGTACAGCGCATACACAATAGGGCCCAGTCCCTGGCTGAGACCTCCAGGCACCAGAAGAGTACAAATGGCAGTAGTAATTGCATACTCGTAGAGGATTCAAGTGTCTCACTGGAGAAAATGTGAGTGACGGCAGGCAAAGAATGCCAAAGAATTGGGCTTGTTTTCTGCTTTTCCTTTTAGTTTTTCTTTAATAGCAGCATATATTTCTTTTCCAAGGAATATGGCTATTAGCGTGTCATTGCATTTTTGGTTTTATTTTAACTTTCATGTTTTCTGATTCTCTAAAACAATCTGAAGGAACCTGAGAATCTTTAGTCTTGAAAACAAAAATGTTATCATTTCAAGTATCATTTTAAATCCGTATTTTCAGAGGCAAACAGCATTCTTAATTTTCAGCCTAAAACAAATGATAGGACATAACAACAAAATATTCGCGTTGTTCTCATCTTTCATATATGCAATGGTTCTGAGGGTAATCTTCCTCCTGGTCTTAGGGATTTATAAAATAATATGAGGGCACTAGAAAAGGAAATTTTGTCCATGCTAGTTTAAAAACTGTACTATTTTTTCCTTCAGTTAAGGGACTGTGTCTAGAATCCTTTTAAATATTAGCAAATTCTACATGCCGGAAGGATTGCATGTTCTAATTGAAAGCAAACGAAGAACAGCAGTAAAGGTCATTTTTTTCTTCAGATTTTATTTAAGCAAATAGGCAAAAGGGAAAAGTGACTAGGAAACTGTGAGGCTTTGTGTCAAACTTACTTTTCAGTTTCCTGACTCAAGCATAAACACACAGCCAGTTCTGCTCCTGCTAACATGAAATGCTGCGTAAGGGATTCCACTTCCCTCAGGAGGAACTGAAACCAGACCCAGGGTGCACACAGCAGCACCAGTTCCACAGAGTGAAGCCACTGAACAAGGCATGTTGAATGGGACCTCTGGAGGTGCTCTGCTCCCACTTCCCACTCAAATGGGTGTCAAATTTCAAAGTAAGTCAGGTTGCAACCAAATTGTGAAGGCCTCCAAGGATGGAGGCTCCACAGCCTCACCAGGCCCCTACTTCACTCCTGCATCATCATCCTCATGCACTCTCCATACACTAGACAATCTAAAATCTGTTTATTTTGCAGGGTGACATAATTTTCATCAGCTAGGTAGCAGACAGGTGTGCAAAATAACCAACAATTCAAGCAGATGAAGGTTTGTAGAAGATAACTACTCTGTTTTGCCATATCAGTAGTGGGCTTTTCCTTCTATAAGATTCTCTTCTACATTTGGACTATGTTAAAAAGAAATAAGAAAAGAGGAGAAAAGAGAAGAAAATGAAGTCCCAGCCACATTGATGCAAGAACCACTCTTTATCATTTATTTCTGTCAGTAGTCTTTTTCTAACTCGCCCAAAATAACCTGGTTTTAATTACTGTTGCAATCACATTTCCATTGTAAATATGAATGGGAGTGCTGGAAGAGTAAGAGTCAGTGAGGTCTGGAGGGTAGCACCTTGGGGTTAGGCATCAGAACAGCTGTATCCTACTCCTGCCTCTCCTGCCTACACTGTGAAGTACACCTAAACTGTTTCATCTCCCTGTGCTTTGCACCATTTCTTTTTTCCTAGGCCCCGAGTCTACAAAATACATAGACAAGACTTGCAAGATTGGTGACTTCATTGAAAACTGTCTTAAGGAGGTACTGTCTTTTGCCACAGTTCTCCACAATGCCTCTGACTGTACCATGAACATCACTGAAGGTCTCAAGGCTATCCCTTAAATCTAATAATTAAAGTTAAAATGGAATTGGTCAAAACTGATGCTTAAAAAAATCAGTTTCATTTCATTAATGCTCACTGCACCACTCCTACTTTAATTAGGATTTTTGTCACATATGTTAAAGTTCATTAATTATCATACTTTAGGATCTTGGCAGGCAGTTTAAAAATAATCATAGTGCCTTTGGAGCTTTGGTTTCAGAGTATTAGTTCATTATACTCTGAGACTGTTGTATAACTATCATGCTTGTCTTGTCTGACAACAACAACAACAACAACAAAAAGGAGAAATGTTTAAACCAGATTTTTTTTCTTCATTCTTTTTGTTTTTTCATTGTCACTCTGCTATGAAGCCAGGCAGTCAAACATAGAAACATTGCCAACTGCAAAATTCAGATGTCATGGAAGCTTAACTATCCATATTAGTTGCTTTATTATGTATACACATACCATTAAAATCAAGATACTGTAAGATATTACTCTGTTGTTCACCTAATTGATGTGCTATAGATTTTTAGCAAAAAAAAAAAAAAAATCATGCTTCCCACACACATAGGAATAATGTAAAAAGTTGGAGGAAAAGAAAATATAGAAAATACAACACAAGAACAGTTTTCCTTTTTTTTGAGAATAAACAATTACAGAAAATTCCAGGCTGTTCCTAAAAAACACAGCCAACATTCTTAAAGTGGCATTATGTAGTGGATTGCATCTCCCATTACCACTCTGGCTGGGTTCTGACATTATTGATTTCAACCTACAGCTTGCAGATTACATTTTATAAAAAGAAAATCTGACTAAGGAGGCCATGATAGTTGGGGCTATGAAGAGAAGGAGGGAAGCATAGGTAGAGGTAGCAGGTGAAAGCAAAACAGCATTTTTTTTGTAGTTGTTTTGTTTCATTTGGGGGTTTTTGTTTAAAAATGGAATATAGACATTTTGTTTGAGTTCAGTACACAGAGATCCCCATGAGAGCAGTTGTTGTTCTTCTGTCAGAATATCAGATACCTCTGTGCAGCTCTCGCTCCTCCTCCCCATCAGCCCCTGTGATCTATGATTCAACCTCCAGAGCAGAAACAGTGGAAAGGCTTGGTAACTCGGATGAACTGCACTGGAAAAGAGATGCGATGTCAGTAGTATACCCAGGAAAAAGACCCTTAGCTAACTCACCTAGCTCTCAAGGAAGTGTATTGCCAGAAGGTGGGAAAATACAGCAGGTGCTCTGCCTTCCAGCAGGTCTCCAGGATATCAAGCAGGCAGAGAAGGAGGCCCGAGTTTGTCAGAGCTAGACACACAGCTTGGCCTTGGCCTCTTTCTGCAAGTATTTAAGGGCATTTCTAAGAATTTTTCTTCCCATGTTTTTCATCAAAAAGGCCACAATCTGGCCATTAAATCAAAATTTATATCACACATTTCCTTCCATCAGGAGTTCTAAGTTGCCTTTATTCCTTTATAACCAAACAACAGCGTGATGCATGCAGATACCGTGACGCAGAGATAGCGGTTGGTATCTGTCTGGTGCTATGCAGATACAAGAATCCACTGTTCTTTTGGAAGTACCAGCCTTGTTTATATCACAGCATTAGCAGAGTCATCTGTGGGAGAAAGAGCTGCTCCATTTAGTTGAGTGAGGCTTAGGAACTTCACAAATAAAAACAATCCTGTAAACCAGGATGAATTCAATTATTATAAACTTAGGAAAAGTCAGTTTTGACAAGCATGTCATAGGTTGTCATAGGAACATATTTAATACTCCACATCCTCATCTGGAACAGGTCTCAAGTCAATAGAAGTATGCTGAGTGTCTGGCTCATGGTATTACATTACAATACATTTTTCATTCCAAAGAATTACAAATTATTTTACAAATAATATACACAGCCTACCTAACCACATAACAGCAATTGCTGATAGGGACAAGCTCAACCAGCATCAAGAGCTGTCAGAGGAAATGTAATTGCTAGAAAACTGAGGCTATGTCTTAAGTGACCAAGGTTCAGTTTGCTAGTCTATGTAATGCTGACAGGTTGCCACTTAAAAAGCCCTTATCACTGCATGGGGTGACCCAATAAACAACATAGAGGTGACCAGAGAAAATTATTTTAATTTTTAAAGGTCATTCTGTATATAGCTAAAAAGGAGAAATCTTTACCCAAAAAGTACCACAAGGTGCATTACTTGGTTTTCCAGATCTCATGTGAAAACATACCAAGTAATGTATCTCATCCGAATCTCAGAACAGTGAATGGATCAGTGGATCTTGCAAGACTGAAAGCGTTTGGGTATTTTAAATGTGATGCTTAGATGACTAAAATGTGCCCTCTGGGAACTGAGTTAATGTTTCAATTCCAAATCAGTCAAAAAATGTTTACTGGCATGACAAGCTAGACGCATCTTGCCAGAGCCTAAGGAAGATATTCCAAGTGTTTGTCAGGGGTGGATAATGCACTGTTGTTATTTCATGTTCCAACATCACAAGGAAGAACTGCCTTCCAAACCTACCCCTACAGCCACTGGAGACCAGAGAAACAGTTCCCCAGCTCTTGGTGTGTGACCAGGACGGCCACTGTAAGATGGCTGCGAGGTGACACTACAGTGAGGTACAGGACGCTGCAAGCTGAGAAAACTGGAAGATAAACCAGAGGAGTTCATTTAACAGGATTTAGGTTCTAAGGCTGTAAAAGAGTATGAAGGAGAAACTGCCTTGGATAAAATCATTTACTAGTTTTTTTTAAAGGGGAGGAAAAAATTGAGGGACTGAAATATTATTGTAGTGGAAACTTTCAAACCCATCTGTTGTCACTCAGGGGGAAAATCAGAATGCTGCAATCCCCACGAGAAAATCAAGTTGTTTTGTGAAAGAAGGAGGAAAAGGGGAACTGTGTTTCAAAGTTTTTCCTACTGAATAAAATAAGTTATGGTTCCTATGTCTTGCCTATTCCTACTGGCCAAAGGGTCTTGTTCCTCCAGGTGACCAGTGTGCAGAATTGGAACCTGGTTTTTGCTCTGGCAAAGCCTGCAGCAACCACCACATTTTCTGAAAGTACCAATTACAACCCCTAGCTAAAATTAGAGATATGCAAATTCCTTCTTTAAAAATTAGCAGCTTCATGCAAATTAAAAACAGACGTCTGCATCTTCAGTCAATGCTAGTTAGTTTATGCACTGATTCTTCACACACCCTGTTTTACCATTTCCCCACAGCCACACCCTCCTAAAACACAGCTCCGCCACCGATCACAGGGCACGCAGCACACCTCCCTCCATCACTAGTGCCTTGTATAAGGCACACCTCTTCTGTGCTAAGGATCTCTGTAGCTTAGCAGTGACAATTTCTATTATTTTATTATTGTTTTCTTTCGTGGGTGCCAGCCTCTGATGATTTCAGATTCTGGGCCTGAAGCCAATCCTTTAGGCTTTTTGGAATTTGCTTATCACCAGTGTAAACCTCAGGCCACTACTGCGGACAGGTGACAAATTCTCCCTACTTAAAGTTGTAACCAGCTCTCAGTGTTTGGTGTTAGTACAGTGTACACATGCAAATCAAACTGCTAGCATTGAGGATAAACACTGACACTGCTTGAGAATGTTTGATGGTGTGGGGTCAATGATGCAGGCAGAACAAACCTTTTCTGAGTTACTTTGTCACTGAAAATCCACAACCCACACATTTTTGTTTTAATTCTTTTTTAAAGTGCTATATTTGTTTTAGGTAACACATTTCAAATGGCTTTACAAAGAGATTCTTGCTTAACAGTATCTGCAGTGCTGCTTCATTATTGTCCATAATAATCCAGTGAATCACAGTACCTGCAGAAAAATGACAACAGTTCTGCCTTTGTAGAATATCTACTGCAGTGAGGAAAATAAGCTTAGTGGAAATATAAATAATAGATTCTAATAGTCACAGCTGTTCATAAATAACAATATATATACAGACCAATGAAACAGGCACATTTCTCTCCAAGACTGACTTGCTGGATGATTTTGAAGGAATCACTTTGACACATTTTGGCTCAGTTTCCAAATATGAAATATAAACTGGTATGACTCTTACTGCTCAATGTACATAAAACGCTTCAAGAATATGAATACAAATCAGTGTAGAAATGCTAATATATTATTTTCTAGCTGCATCCACATTCTGCACATGCAACCAGAGAGTGAAGCTGTGTTTTTGCTTTTTGCACATCTGTGCCACTAGTGGAAGTTTTGCAAGCCAGATTAGGTCCTTGGGGACATAACTGCATTCCTACTGCTCACAGTGTGTTTGTACAGTTGCAAAGTGGCTTAAACTACTATGCAATTCTGCTCATGGGTGTACAAAAAATAACAGCTGTCACCTTACCATGTGTTAGCTGCACTGGTTCTTTAGTGCTAAGCAAAGGAAAAATTGCACCCATAATATCAGAAATTTGGAGAAACATGATTCTGAAAACACAGAAGGAGTTTACAGCCTTACCAGGATAGAAAGAGACCAGCTCTGCTTGGAGAAGCTATTGGCTTCCACCAGCAGAATATTTCTGTTAATTCTGCTTGTTAAGAAACCGTTCTTGAAATAGCAAGAGGCTTCACTTAATTAAATGTTAGCTGGTTCCTGCATAATTTAAATTTCATTTTGGTCAAAAGTCGTCTGAGAACCCCAAAATACTGTGGCAGAGCTGTGTGTTAAATTCTGCCTTCATCTATATGGCTGCAGTTCCACTGAGATCTACAGAACACTGTGTGATGATTAGGTCTTGTTAAAGTCATTTTACATAGAAGATGAAATACTGGAAAGCTGAATAACTTGCCCAAGGTCAGTGACACAACAGGGAGCTGAATTACCAGGAAATGATGAGTTCTATTTGCTTGCTGAATTCACTAGACTCATTGAAAATTTAATTTCTGCTTTGCTGACTCATGCAGCCACATAGGTGTGGCTACAGTATAGGTCATAAAAGTCTTTCTAGGGACACTGCTGAATCACATCATCTTGTCTGGGCCTATTCTGTGTGTACATTCAAAAAGGATTGCCAGGTCTGGTCGTGGTGATAGCAGCTGTTCAAACTGAAATATGATGCTGTTCCTGCTGCCATAAGCACCGCAGTTTTTCTGTTAGTTAATAAACAGATATTATCCCTTAAGGTTAACCGCAAAAATGTCTTTAATTCAAGGAACAATACTTTTCAGAAAAACAAAGTTAAGAGGTGTATATTTATACACACTCTATTAAAACAAATAATCTGAATGCTTCTAAGCACTCTTTAATTTTGAAGTGTACAGGTTTTAAAATATTTTTAGAGTCTGTATGACTCAGGAGAATAGTAACAGTGTATATAATTCCCCACCACCCACCCCCCCCCCCAGTATTGTAATCCAGCCTGAGGTCATTCTCCTGCCAAGAGTTAGACAGCAAAGGACTTGGCATCAGCTCTCACCAAGTTTGTTACACATGCTTATGCCCAATGACTAGCCCTATCAAAGCTAACAGGAATACTCACATTGTAAAAACTTAAGCATATGCTAAACCTCTCACAGATCAGGGACTGGACCAGCACTGGTTACCTCTGACTAAATACAGGAAAACATGCAAGTATTAGAAGTAATCTGACAATTGAAGAAAAACTTGGCAAATAAAACCAGAGCATATTTTTGTAATTTTGTAACCAACCCCTTGTAAATAACTGATCCATATGTATATAAATGATTGAAATATGTTATTCACAAAGTACCTATTCACAACCATGCTAATAAGAGTGTGTAACTAACTACATGGTTTTCTATCCACATATTAACTGTTCTCTAGGTTTTTATCATGACACTGAGATTAAATGTTTGAATTAGGAAGAAGAGCTTTAAGATCTTATCTTTTTTCATTAAGGTGAACAAAATTACTTCCATCTGTAAATCAAACTTCTACCTGCAAATCAAATGACAGCTAAATATTCTAAAGGGGATCCTTTTGCTTACTCCAGAGGATAGAAATTACTCCTTTGCAATACCTTACTTTTTTCGGTGTTTTCTAACATACTCTGTCCCCTTTCCTGCATCCACTCTCAGAGTGCAGACACTGAGTAGGTTCTTCCCTGGTTCTTTCCTCCCATCACACTTTTCAGGAAGGGAGCACATTGCAGAGGCTATGTCATCAGGTTAAAAGAAGTTGCTGGTGAAAGTCTCTGTGTATCTCTGAAGAAGCTGTGTGTATCTCATGCATGAAAGCCACTGATAGATAATGTCTTGAGGAAGAAATGAGGCTTTAATCTTTCTTCACCTGTATCTGGGATGGGCAAGGCTGTGGCGTGGGTCAGGTAAGGACCAAGGAGGCGGGCCTGGGTTTACTCATAGATCCAGCACAAACAGGGGAATCTCTCAGCCAGGTTTCTCCCAGCTCTTGTTCACCCAGCTCTTTGCCCAGCAGTCTCACCCAGAGTCACTGCTGCCCCATACCAGTGCTGGCTTTGAACATGGGCAATGAAAGATCAGTGAAAGCCCAGAATGTGACCAGTGAACATGAGCAGTGAGAAGAAGAGGTGACAGAGCCTCTACACTTTGCTCAGAAACTTGATGGCAAACATGTTAGAAGGCTTATGGCAATTTCTTCTTTGAAATTCCTATTCAATCTTACCAGTGTTTTGGATAGAGATTTTCTCCAAAAGGTTTAGAATAGGGGGTAGCCAATGACTTGATGATATTATACACCCTTTTTGTTACAGAATGGGTTTGTACATGTTAGGATGAATCTCTGCTCTCTGGGGAAACTCTGTAATTCCTACTTTTGTATACCTTAGAGACATAGTGCAGATAAATTTATTAAAGTCTATCAGGCAGTTAAGTATAAAATTATGAGGGCAATATTGCAAACTATGTAAATATGCAAAAGCATTTTGTTTAACACCACTACTCTAGTATGCAGTATGTTTTTGTGAAAAGGACTGACTGGAATACCAACAGTAGTCTTGACTAAGAGTGCGTAGCCACACTTTCTTCTAGGCAGGCCTGCAGAAAGCATCTGCTTATCCTGTCTTAGAGGAAAGAAGTGTGCAATTGCTTTCAGTATTGCAGAGCAACAGTATTTCCCACATAAATCTCACCTCACTTGAGAGCAAAATGGCATTTTCTACAAACCTGAACACAGTGTTGGTAAAGGTCATTTTTTGCAAAACCACATTCTTCACAAAACCACATTCTTTGTAACGATGACCTATACATGGAAAAAACCTACAACAATTAATGAAATGGTAAGCATCACAGCAAAACCAAAATCTGAACATGTATTTAAACACGGAGTTGGCAGCTGTAAATTTTTAAATTTCTGTGGTTACTTAGCATTTTTGGAGAAAAGGCTATCGTGAGAATAGAACACCCCTTCACAAAGTGTCAGAGTAAATGCTGGTTGTAGCTCCTGAAATAAAAATCTTTGTACTACTAATACACTTTCAAAATTCAACACTGCTAGAAAAATAAATTCAATAAGAACTTTCTATTTTTATATGTCATGAATCAGGAAAGGTCACAAGCTAAATTTTAAAAAACATGCCTTGCAGACATGAAGAAATGCTGAACATGAGATGTAGCTTATTCTAAAATATCGCACATTACTTATCACAAGGATGTATTCTTAATAAAGCAAATTCAGGAGAGATTTGCCACTTGATTTTACCCTCTCTTGCTTGACCATTAGATGCTCATTCTACCATTTCTTACTGGACAATTTTAACAGCATCTCCTTGTCACTGCCATGCTATCCTCCTGACCTTCTGTGCTGAGCTGATCCACTTATTGAACTTGAAGAAGCAGAACTGCTTCCTCTAAGTTGCTAAGTGCATGTACCAGTGCCAGCACAGTACAGGCAAAGATGAACAATAGAGTTTTAAAGAGAGTGGGGAGGAGGTTTGAAGGTAATGAATGTTTTACAAGCTTTTAACATCTAGCAAATTTAAGAGAAAGTTAATAATAGAGAGCAAAAAGGGAAAAAAACATTTGTGGATAGGGAAGGTCATTGGGCATACACTAAGATTTGAACATGTTGGGGCCAGGTAGAAAAAGGAACTGGAGACAACAGGCATGAATGGAGATCTGAGAAGAAGTACAAAGAATTGAGCTGAAGTATTAACAGCTATTCATTAAAGGTCAAATCCTACAGAGTGTATTTAAAGTTTGGTTTATCTGTCCTTTATAATTGTTTAACATTGATGTAACTCTTCCGATTCAACTATAGCAACCTTCATCATCTGACCTTGATTTCTATTTTTTCAATAGAGCCAGGGAATCCTATTTCAAACCATCAGATCTACTGATATTCTGAATTGGATTTTAGCCATAAGCAAGAAGTCAGGAAGTGCAAAAGAACACTTATTTTAACAAACAAACAAAACAAAAAACAAACAAACAAACAAAAAAAAAACCCAACAGTTATTTAGGGCAAAAGATATTGGACATCTGTTAATCTTGACTGCTCTGACTGAAGACAGAGAGGGTTGAATCTCTTCACACGTTCCTGTCCTGTTAGTTTCATACCATTTTCTCAACAGTAGTGCAACAGGGATAGCTGAGCAAAACCATTCTTATTCATATGTGAACAGAGCCTGTAAACACCAATTCCCTCTTACAGATGAAACTGTGACTGAACCCCACTTTCAGTGAAACTGGAGTAAAATTTCAATAGGTCTATGGATCAAGGAGGTGATCTGATTCCAATTATTATGAAGGCTGCAGACTGTAGCCTATTGAATATTAAAAAGTAGAAAATTAGCAGCCTAATAAGTAACCGAGCAGCAGAGGCAAGGTGTTATTGCCATGAAAACCTTAGCTTGAATATTCACTTTTACCCAAAGTTTACAGAGCTGAGGTGACATTATCCCAGGCTTTTGACAGGAAAGGTCCTGTATCACTACCATCTTTTGTGATTTTCACGCCAGTCAGCAGCCTTTTCACTCGGACTCCATCAGAGCCCCTCAGTCTTTCCTTAGCTGCCTAACAGAGATGAGCTCATTTAACATCTGTCACAGATACTATGCTTACACTTCTTAGTGCAGTGTAGAGATACCCAAGTTAGCTACTTTGCAGAGCAAAATATTCTGTGCAGAGCACACCAGCAGATTGCCTCTGGCAACCCACCTAATCTGTTAAAAGTATCTTGAGTACCTCAGCTTGGTACTGCACTGTGTGGTGGAGACATGATCACTTGCTTAACAACTCATGCGGATGCCTTGGTTTCTGCTTCCAGTATCTTAAAATGGGGTTATTCTGCTTCCTTACAGGAGTGCTACAGGGATAAAGTCATACACACCACTGAAGTACTCAGCATGGTAAAAGAAGCCATGTGGAACTCCACCAGAGTCCTTCTGTAGGTGGTGCAAGCTGAGCTGGCCCCTCAGTAGACACATGCGTTGCTCTGGCCACCCAATGTCCTGTGTGACTTTCTCCCTTCCTTCCAAGCACAAGTCAAGCAGTGGATCAAACATGGAAAAACAAGAGAAAGAAGGATTTTTCCCTATCCCCAGTCAGATTAGTGGCCATTCAAGCATATAGTAAGAAAAGACGGAAATTACTAGGTTGTGAAAGGGCAAGAATGGAGAGTAGTTTAATTAAATTAACTGAGAGAATATTTACACTTCCCATTTCTGAGATTTGCAATTCTGTAGAATAATCTCCCAGAGGAAGTCATGAAAACCTCATCACTGAGCCATTTTAAACAAGCTGGAATAGCTCTACAGTGAGCAACAGTGTGGGGGCTGTGCACGGCTTATGGTTCCTCTCCTCTCTCTTTCTAATCAAGCACACTCCCTTTGTATCTCCGTGGCATGAACTGTGGGATAATCCATATCAACACGTTAATGTATTACACTTTTAAAACCTGTATACATACTTATCCCAAATAAGTTGATTACCAACAGGATTAATGTACTGTTGTTTGTCATTCTTCTGTTTCCTGTGATAGTACAATATAAATATTAATTTAAAACTTTTGGCTCACTCTCAAAAGCATTTCATGATGTGGATTCCCCATGCACACACATATCTGTTGAAAATTTTCCCCATAACTTTTCATAGTGCTAAATATATCTTCCCTTGTCTAATCCCAGGAAAAATTAGGCAAACCAAGACCTTTACAGGTCAAGATCCTTTGTATTCTCTTATTGTTCATCTTAGCACAGACATTTCTAAGTTATAAACTGAATATTTCAGAGGATTTGAGTTGGCATTGCACAGCCCTAGGGGCAGAGCTCATCTTGGATATACCTCAAAGGGATCCTCTGCAGAAGTGATGAGAATAGCTGCATTGCAGGTCACAATTTCCAGTGCCTCATTTGGCATTTCTGTGTCCTTATCAAATGTAGCGTCTTATATTTGATAATTACCTAAACTGTGCTCTGTTGTTTTGCCTCTAATACCTGGTGCTGCAATTGTGGAGTGGCTTTTTCAAGTGTTTGTTCTTCCATCTAGGTACCAGCTGAGACAAGTAACAAGGTCTAAATACGTAGGCTTTGCATAGTACACAAGCTTACCTACTAATTCTGGCTAGCTAATTCTGTTGCTACTCTGCAGAATTAATTCCACTTTAGCTTACTATGACAGTTTGCTTATTTATAAATATCTTGATTCTTTAGCAGAAAAATTATTAAAATTGAAATGAGAAAGAAGGCTATAAATGAAACTGCTAGGAGGAAGACAGTAGTCACTGGGTGTACTGAAGTTTTTCCTACTATTTCAATTAGACACAATATTATGCTTTACTTTCTATTGGAAAATTATGTTTAAAGTTTCCATGAAAAACATCTGCTGTATTCCACCCCAGCATTGGCAGTCATTCAGCGATAGATTAAATCACTCATTCCATATATGCTAGTAAATTTAGTCTCCCTTCTGCTAAAGTTGTTGTTGACCATGGCTTATTGAAGGACTCATTTTGTAAAAGTAGATTTATAACTTTTTCCAGTTTGATTACTCTTTACAAGTAAATACTTTACTTTTATCTTTCTCTATCGTTTGCACCTGGAATGAAAAGGTTGCTTCCAGAAACACAGCATTTTGGAAAAACAGGTCATCAGACTTTCCCAAACATAACTGAACATTTATTTTAATATTGGCTTTTAATGATGATGCAGATGCTATTGTTCAGAATTTTTTGTTTTATCACAAAAGTCTCATTACAGCATGGGCAAAGGTAATCAGGATCCCAGCTGATTACTTTTTACATTTTCTATCCTGAACTACAAGAACAGCTCATTTGAACAGGGTTGTAAAACAAACACCAGTCATTCCTGGAGCAACAGGGCACATTTGTGCAGCTCACACAGCAGTAGTGTTTTACATATTGGAATGTTTTGGATAAGAGTGATTTAGATATCTTAAAATTAAATATTAGTTTTGCGAGTGGGTTTAATTATTGGCTTTTTGCAATAATGTTTTTTGCTTTTAAAGCTCCCTATCAAAGACAACATAAATGCCACCAGAAACAAAACTTTAAAGCCCCCTGAGATCTGTGGTTTCCTTCTTCTAGCCAACAGCTGAGCAATTTCAAGGGAAATTAGAGAAGTCAAGCACCTAATTCTTAATGACATTGTCTAGACCATGGGGTAGTTACACTTCATGGCATGTTTTACACTCCTGGTCCACCAGTTACCTTGAACTTTTCCAGAGCCCTGCAGCTGTCTCCTAGCCCATCCATCCAGGTCTCACAGGTGCACACTCAGGTCTCATCCTGAAGAGGAATTTGGACATAACTGGATATGCACCTGGACCTGAGGTGTTAAGAACATTCATGGAGCTACAGAACCCACATACACTGTTTAAGTAAATGGGAGTTAGGTCAGTGCCTTAAAAGTTGGGGGTTGTGATTTTTGAATTCTCCTTCTATGTTTCTGTATTATGAATTATGGCTTAGTCAGCATCAGAAAGAAGAGTTTTAAAATATTGACAAAATTTATGATGGTTTTCTTGTATTGATTTCAATACTTAGCTTTAAACGTAGTTCAAGTAGAGAACAATATTCAAAAACACATCAAGTTCTTAAACCAAAACTGAATTGATCCCATTTTGTGTTTGACTGGGTTGAGATTCTGAATTTCCTACAATGTTGATTTTCATGCCAATGCACTTTGAATTTCCAGGACATACAAAAGTGGTTGTTTACATGCATACTCATTGAGCCTTGTACAATAACCACCATTATTGCGCGAAGACCTCTCTACACTTTAGTGTGCAAAGAATCAGCTGCAGAACACCACATGGATCATCACTGGTGAATTATCTCTAGGTAAATTTTGTGTCTGCCAATTTCTACTCCGCAGAAATTACCCCTTATATGTAGCCTACAGTCCTCCTACCGGTACTTGAAGATTATTATGTTTGAGAAACTGAACGATTTCTTCTTTCTTATGATAATTCATGTGTTTTATAGATTTCTATACAGGATATATATACTAATATTTAAGGTTGTAATTCTTCCATTGTATCCAGTGTAAGCGGAGCACTGTGAAATAAAACGTCAATTTACAATTATTATTACAATAGAACCTTGTCTGAACTTGAAGAAATAGTCTGTCTATACATATAATGATTAAAAAAACAGACTGTGATTGAGGCCAAACAGTATCTTTCTAAAACTACTAGGTAACTTCCTAGGAGTCGTCAAATAATGTGTCTTATAAATGATGTCATGTATGAAGAGAAAGTAATGAGACTAGGATGTGCTATGTATGTAAAAGGAACCCAACTGGAAAGTACAATCCTTATGCCTTTCTTTCGCTTCTAATGCAAACAGTAGCTGAGTAAAGTTTAAAAAAAAGAAGTCTGATTAGAGCGAAACCTCTGCAGCACACGGACTGAGGCTTTCAGTCACTGAAAATGAAAGTAATGAAAATCAGGACGTGAACACTCACTGTGTCAGGCTTTGGGGAAATAATAGCTGTCTTTCAAATTAGAAGGCTTCGCAGAGCCTGTTAGAGAGTGCACAGCAGCAATCCACATAACTCTGCCCCCATGTTGCAGAATCCAAAACACAATTCCACCAGCAGTGCTGCGTGCAGCCTTCACAAATATTTGATTATATCTCCTCTAAGAGCCTAAGAAAATCTAAATGAATATTTGGGAAGATGACTAATAGCTTAGCATAAATATTCCAAACAAGCCTTCCTAGGTATTTGTACAAAGCCACTCAAATTAACCTGCTCTTTTGTGTGTGTCTGTACATCTAGATCAGTGCATTTTCATTCCTTTTATTTGTTTCATAACATGCATATAGATCTGTGTGCTGGACAAACATGAATTAAACAAACTTACATGATACATAAGAATAAACAATTAATTCACAGCATATAGCATTAATATCCAGTAAAACATTATAGTTTAAAAGTAATTTGTTCACCTTCAGATTTTTTTAATTAGCTGGTCCCTTAATCTAATCCCCCTATCTACCTTAACCCATCACCCAGGTTACTCTACTATTTGCTTAACTTTAAGCTCACATTTCTTGTTAAGCATATGGTAGATAGTTTGAGGTCTCAGAACATGCCAGTTTGGGATATATCATTCTCTTCACCCCGTGAGAGCAGAGATAGCTGAAAGATCACAAAAACAGCTCCAGTGGAAAAAGCTATTAAATTTTATTAACCAGGGCTCTGAACCAGGAATCATTACTGTAACAATGCAAAGCGGAGATAAAATATCACCTCATCAGTATAACAGTATTTTACAACCATTTCATACTTATGCAAATGATTGCATATGTGAGAGGCAATAATGAATCAATGGACCAACCACACAGTAGCATCGAGGGTAAAAACAGAAATTTATTTAGGATTCACTAGAGTGATAGAGCAAAATTTTAAACTGCAGAGAGACTCTTTTCCCCAGAAAAGTTCTTCTTCACATTCACATCACACTTAGGGCTATCATCCAATTCTAATATGCCTTCAGAAGGATGTGGAAAATGTTATAATACACAAAATTTGTAATTGCTACAAGATGTATTAGTTGCTGGTGGGATAGGAAGGCAAGACTCCAAAGAGTTGACAGTCTTTCAAATAAAAGGTTAAATTTCCGTTCATTAGGCTGTAGGAAAGATAGGGTTTTGATGAGAATCTTTCCTGGATGACTGCTAATCCTTTTGTTCCGCACACAGATACATTGTTGCCTATTGTCATGGTAACATGCAGCTCTACTCCCGTGATGCTTCTGCCTTCTCTTAGGCTATGGGCACCCAGGCACTTCTCCCCAGGTATAATCCTGTTATTCTTCCATTCTTACCCTGAAAGTTTTGCATTTCTCCTTACCTCTCACACTTGATAATCCACCCCCTCCCCTGGAAGGGACCTTTGTTTGCTCTCCAGGACAGGGCACAGTGATGCAAGTTATTTTTTATTGTCCTGCCATGGAAGGTACAGGCACCAGCCCACATTCCTGCTCTACCTCGCTGTCTGCACAGGTGCAACTGGGCCACACTGGGCTCCCGAAACTCAGGCTGGCATTGGAGCACATATAATGTGACACAGGCATACGCATACTGACCAACACATTATAATGAATAATTTTTACTTAGGAGTTGGAATAATGCATTAGAGAAAGAAAGATTCAGAATTAGCAGCCATACTTCAAGCATGTTTAAGCTCATCCAGTCTTACACGTGCCTGCAAATTCTGCCCCCCTGGCTTTCCCAGCAAAGCGCAGGGACAGACCCAAGCACGCATCCCACTAACCAACCTGCTTGCACCTGCCTGCTGTGGCTCCCTCCCCTGCATTCCTTTTGCTATTTGCTCTGGCTCTGTACCTTGAAGACCCTTCTTGCATTCAGATAAAAGGACAATTTGCTTCTGCCTAGAACTGGAGTTCTGCTAACTAGACAGACCTCTCAGAGTGAAATATTTATCCTGCTCATAATGCAAACATGCCACATAAGTGACAGCCTTTAATCACCCAGAATCACTCACACGCTTGTCACACGTACCTATTCTCAAAATGGAACCACACATTGGCAGATTTTTCAGTCAAGTTCAGTGAAGGGAAAGCGGCCGGTAAGAAGCCCAAGGGCTGTTCTAACCTCCACCAACTGGCAATGCTCCCAGAGGGAAAGTACACCAACTGGGGAGAGGCGTATGTGCTCCGATGGTGAGCCTCTGTCATCCCTCCTTTGAGAGCTAAGAGGGGGGACAGTGTGACACAAAGACGGGAATGCTGTGACTGCTGAAACCAGTCATCTACAAGGAGAATTGCCTTGCTACCTTGCTAGAGCCAGGAACATTTTTAGCTCCTTTGAATAACTTAAACAGCATAAAGTATGCAATAGGCAAGGGTATCTGGCAAAAATATTTCAATATAATATCAACTGAAAACATTTACCCTCATTCCCAGGCCTTTTATTATCATCTGATTATTTTTTTCACTGGTCTGGCAGTGTTAAAAGAATATGAATTTCTGATGTAAAATGCACAGCAGAAAAAGAAACAAAAAAATAAGTTGTTTCAGACTCTCCTTACCTTTCATTAAGGAATAAAACAGTGTGAGGAGGTGGTATTTGTTTTCCTTTTCTGACCACCATTGTAATGAACAGGCCAGCACAGCCAAGAAGCATCTCTTTACTCATTCAGTTAGCACTATTAATAATTGTTGTTTACCTTGTTTTTTATGTAGGGCTAGTCCAAGTAAAGCTTAGGTTAAAACCTGGATGGAGACCTCAGGCTTTGCCCCAGTATGTTTTCTGGGTGCAAATGGAATGAATGAATGAATGTATGAATGCATACTTAGTGCTGTAGGCAATACTTGTATTTAATAACAGTGTTGTGTCCTTACCTAACACTGTTCATTTGAGGCTCCCAAAGCAGTTAATATTTGCAATATTCTTATAGTATTGTTATTAATTATTATTGTGTGTACAGATACAAGTTAAGATAAGAGACAGCTAAACACCTTCTCAAAACCATATAACACTATCTGAATCTGTGCATTCTTGAGAAAAAGATAAGCTTAGCAGTGACCAGGTTTTCACCTCTTCATGATCTAGACAGTTGGCCTTTCACATGTTATGGCCCATATAATTTATCCATCATTATTAATAGCAGTAGGAATTCAAAAAGGCTAGGGAGGCTCAAAGGACTTGGTGCCCATGTACAAAAGTAAAAATAATAAAGGAGGCCACTAGTGCAGCGGAGTGTCAAAGGGAAACAGGCTTTCTGAACCATGATAATCTTATGAAGCAATTTTAAGTGACATTGGGCTTTAGATGCTGAATAGCTAATGCAGTAATATATGTATATAAAAATAATATGTGAGTAGACTTTACTTGTATTTTCTACTATAATCTTTCCTTTCTCTCTATTTTTCCTACCCATCTCCTTTATGTGTTTATACACAAAGGCTTTCTCAATACACAAGGAACCTATTAAATCTTTGGAGAAAGTAAACATGCATGCGAAAAGATGTTGGTATTATTCTGCACTATCTTACCCAGCTCTCTGAATGCAAGTACAGAATGTGAGCAGCAATGACGGACAGCTAGGGGTAGGTTTTCTGTATAAGAAAAAGCCCATATTTACCCCACAGCACTTTAATCTCCAGCATAGCACAGTTTCTATGTTAATGCAGCAACTGGCTCCTATATGAAAAGCCTGTTATGCGTACTGTAGATGCAGTGACAGCTAATGGCATCAGAAGCAGGCAGGCGGACAGCACAGTTGAAAAATAAATGACTAATAGGAAAATAACTTGGGATGTCAAGAGTGAGAGCCCCAGACTGCTGCTGATATACAGAAGGTATGTATATAAACAGGAAAAAGAAATATTGGCACACCAGCCAAGACAGAAGCAGAGCTTAGTGTGGAAAGTGTTCAGCAAGATAAACAGAAAAAGGGGAATTTCCCCCCTCTTAACTGCAGCTGTAGAGGAGAGCTCTGTGTGCCATACAACCCTTTTATTTTTACTTGTGTTTCATAGTCACAAACAGGCTGCCCAGTTATATATGATCTTTAATGATCTCATTCACATAAACATGTGCACTAAACCAGAGGATTGACTGTAACTTGTTCCCAGGTAAAACATGAAGCATTTGGGCCCATAGTCTGCAGTCAATTTCCAGACTCTGCAAAGATGAAGAGAGACCTGAATATTTTTTCTCATGCCTAAATTATTACTGGCTCAAATGTCCTGAATACAGATTAGAAGAATTACCTGATTATATTAACCTAGGGAAAGAGTTGAATAAAACCCATGATCATATTTCAGGAAAAGAGTCTCCATTAGAGAGTAAAATGTCTTTCCCTCTCCCCCTGTCTTGAGTACTTATATCCAGCATATAGTGCTTTTTATAACCCATTTTTGGGGTACTTGAATCCAATTGAATATTGTCTACTCTGTTTGAAAGATTATGAAGTCACCTGGGACTTATCTCCTAGGACAGCAATAAACCAACCCTCCTGACAGTCATAAACACATAACATGCCTGCACTTAATGTTTGCTCCATTCCATTTGAAATGTTAATCATGTCTATGTAAATTCTAGCGTACTGAACCTCAGTTCATATTAACTTCAAGTTACCTGATTTAGATACAGTAGAGGACAGCCATTTATTGGTCTTTTTTTAAAGATCAAAGAAGCTTGTCCCATAACATGTAAATTAATCTTAATGTCTCTAATTAGGTTATAACTTAGGGGTGCTTTCAGCTGTTGAAATAAAGTGATACTGTATGATGGGCTTAATATGCTCCAAGGATCTGATCTCAGCAAGTCACAACCACACGTCCTACCTCAGTCTATGACTTGCCTACCCTCATTGGTTTTGTTACAAACAAAATTTCAAATCTTTTTTCTGACACCTCCTCTTCAGCTCTAACACTGATGGCATTGTGGAAACACTCAGAGAGACAAGACTCCCTCATAATAGGTGTACGAGTTACTGTGGCTCTGTTGTGCAACATGTTCAGCAACTCTATATGACAGGGTCTAGAGGCTCTACATACTTGCTGATGAGTAAGAAATTAATTCACACTTCAAGCTTATTCTCCACTGCTGTATCTTATACAGGGAGATAAGTATGTCAGGGTGGTTATCTTGCTTTAAAATCCCAGTGGTGAGAAACCCTTGTACTTCCACTGAGAGGTAGCAAAGTAAGTTCAACGCTACATCATGTGCTTGTAAGTGACTCCACCTGCTATGTTTCACAGTAAAATAAGATATTTTTTTTGCCTCCACAAAGCTTTAAAGTGAGAAACAAAAATACAGGGTAGTCATCATGTAGGAAAACACTTTGTTTAACTTGGAAAGAAAAGCCTTAGTCACCTGGTGCAAATATATGTACTTAAACATAAAAAGGTGTGGCTGGCGACCGGACTAGCACTTCCATTTTGACAGGGAATACTGCAAACTCTCAAAGAGAAGCTACTTGGTAAGCAGGAGATGAGAAAACAAAATGTGCAGATGGCTGAATATTTGTTACACATGCAGCCCTTCTTCATGTTCATGAATCATTTCTTAAACTGATCCTGATTTCTGCAAGTACACTTGTTGATATGCTACGGGGTATATCTTTACAGCAACATTGCTAAGAAGCATGTATTATTATGAGTTATGTGCACAGGAAAGAGAAAATCTGACCCAGCTCCATCTGCTATCTTGTTATATCAAAATATTGTACTGTAAGGTTGCTGAGGTTTTTGTCTGTTTCTGTGTTTCTGGTGTTTTTTTAAAATTGTGGTCTCTTAAACTGTCTCTCAGTAAGTGCTGGAGTTTTTATTTGGGCTTCTCTAGGTTAATATTAAAATCAATATAAATGTTTTTCAAGTCATTTGTGAGAATTAACTTAAGCATTTGGATTTTCTGGAAACACTGAAGTTGGATATGCATAGGGTCACTTTTTTTTCGTTTTGCCCATACAATGGATGGCAGAAAAGCAGAGAAAGTATTTGTATCTAACAATCAGAAAGTGGTGCTAATGAAATAGAATTGGGGAAAAAAATTTAAGGACCTTAAGACATGTAATCATTTTCAAGAACATTCAAATCTTGCTCACAGATAGTTGGACAGCAAATATTGGGGCTGCACAAATAGCAAAATAAACTCCTGATTCCTATTTTTCAACATGTTTAAAACTCAGTTGTTCATTAAAATAAAACAATTCCAGGAACAGGTTTTAGATTCAAATGTGCATTTCATTGTGCATTTTTGCAAGTATGTTAGAACACACGGTCTGCATGTTCAGCACAGACTTCTGAGAAGTAAAAAAGTGCAGAATGGATTTGAGGACTTTCACTGGCAGCCTGTGAGTTTCACACTGAAATCTGTGATGTGCAAATGCTAACATTCTTGAGTAATCATATGAGCACCGGAGTGTTAGTAAAATACAGACCTTTGGTGCAGGATTTGACCACAGATTTTTTTTAATGGTTGGACAAGGTGAGAATGCACGTTAGGTGCTTTGTTCAAATATGATAGGCCCAGAGCAAGGAGAAGGGGCTCAGATGGGCCCCAGGTGGACCCACTCAGTCTGTGAGGACATGGACGAGGACTTGGGCACCAATGACCTTTAAGAACACTGTCTGTGTTCTGAAGAAACTAATGCAAGAGGGTGGTGGCAGAGTCCCTAAACAAAATAAATTGTGAGTCCAGGAATTAGAGAGAGAAGCAGAAGGCTGTGGCTGAGGCTTCCTATTGAAACTATTTCATGAGAAGGAGTTGGCAGAGAATTAGAGAGCTGAACACAAAGATGTCCCAATATTTGAGCTGGAATGGTCAGAAGAGGCTGGCTCACACAAGACCTAATGAAGTGGAGCTTCCCAAAAGGAAACTTTTTTCTATGAGTCATGTTTTTGTAAAAGCTGAGAACCTCACACTGTCAACTGTGTGCAAGGAAAGGGAGAGCAGACGGATGAGACTATGCCTGAGCCCTACATACAGATATGCAAATTTAAAGAGAACCACCCAAAAAAATCATAAGCTTATGGTAGCAAATAGATTTACATGTGAAAATTCTAGGTCATTCTTCAACAGCAAATCTCTCACTGAAGGAATTGCATGCACCTCACCATTACTTTAAACTGAAAATGTAGTCGAGTCATGCCAGCTTTAGTCAGTATTACAAGACCTACAGGTCTAATCCACCGTCCTGTAATATGAGTTGAATAGCATTTAACCTGTGTGCTGCAAGGTAGTGTAGGTCCATTTGAGACTGAGCATTTTAACTTCTTGTCTTCCTAAAATCAGTCATATTTGGGTCAAGATGAAAAATTATAGTGGAAGAGGAGAGCTAAGCTTAATACATAACAAATATGGGATATAATGAGAAGAATTTTTTTTTCTCTCCTACTGAAACAGATTTACTATGTAATTTTCTTATGAATAACCTTCCATGACTCTAACTAGCACACAGGTTGCTCTAAAACACCACACATGTGCTTCTAACACAGCTTTAAAGCAATGTTGGATCAGATATAGCTGAAACTGGCAACAGTAATTTTTTTTCTAATATGTCAGAGTAAACACAGAACACTAGGCTTATTATTCTGAGGTTAAATTGCCTCTTGGTTCTAGTGTGGGAAATATTACTGAGGTTATTTTTATTCTAGTAGCATCCATACCCTCTTATGACACTGGGCCCTCACTGACTTCATTATGGTTATATGTAGCTGGTGATATGTGATAGAGATGAAATGTTTGGGATTTGTTTCCTGGACGTTCACTAAGTCATGTCCAACTGGATTTATTTGAACCAAACTGAAAAAAATATTTATTTTTATTTATTTTGCAACAAAGCAGCTCTGAATTTATTAGCCATTTTTTTTCTTATTTATGTCTTGAAATATGTATATTTTTTTTAGTCCACAGGAGGCTGAAGCTTTACTTGTGAATAAATTATTTATAATATCATGATTTATTGTGGTGTTGTGGGGCCATTTTTTTCTGTCTGAGTGACACCAATTAGGGTCATCATCTGCCCAAGGTAGTCTGACTTCAGTTCTGGCCACTTGGAGCTATAAGAAGTAACATGTAGCTCTGACGGTATCAGACACTTTCTGAAGACGGACCTTTAATTTTATGCTTGCATCAAGCAGGAAACATTGTAGATAATGCATGAATATCAAAATGTTATACTCTTTTCCACAGAAAGCTGACTTAAGTTTAAGCTCTCTTAAACTATTTTGTGCTAGACATCTGGAGACAGTGATTTAAAATTCATTACATTATCCTGGATTAGAAGATATCTGGACATGTAAGTGATCTGGCACAGCTTTAGAAAGCTGTCCTGAAAATGTCAGGTGAAAACTCCCTAAATTGGTCTGAAGTTTGTCAGATTTGGTCACCAACAGGCGATTCTGGAGTTAGTAGCTTTCTCAGTGGGTCACAGACTGGAGACCTGGAACTGAAAAGCAAAAAGAAAAAAAATATGCTCCATTTGGCACTAAAGGCTTGAATTCCTCTGTAATTTCGTGGACTCTGGTTAGCCTGCTTTAGCTTTGATCTGCTATGTAATTGTTCCTTCTCTATCACACATGTGCTCCTGGGAGCTTCTGGTTCTTGGCAAGCTTGAAAATCAGGCAATTTATTTTGGTAACTAAGTATGGACATAGAAGCCCAGTTTCAGATACTTATTTTCCTTGTTGATAAATCACTGCTGGGCAGCTTCCTGCCAGCAGCACAAATGCCATGAAGGGCTATACCAGAAATTAAGAGCTTTTAGCCAAATCAGGACTTCATGAGGATCATGTATTGCAATATTGATTTCTATTTATGGATGAGATTCTTTAAGGATTATTGCCTGCTCTGTATATTTAAAGAAGGAAATAACTACAACATTTCCATTCCAGAAAAACAGCTTTGTGGCCTACTTGCTGCTGAAATCCATTAAGTGACTCTGCAGGGTGGGAAACAAGGTTGTTTTTTCTGTTTAGGTTATATATTTTACAGCTGTGTGATAGAGTATGAGTCTGTGTGGTCAAGGCCTTCCACCTGACTGCTGTATTTTTGTCCTAAATTTGTTTATATCAGCATCCCTTGTGGATATCGTAAAGCACTTATTTTCAAAGAAGTGAAATCATAAAAATATGCTGTTCTTTCAGAAACACTTTGTCAGTGATACAGAGGTCATTGCCAAGATGAGAGCAAACCTGGCAGAGGCTTGTTCCTTCTGCTCCACCCAGCTTTGCACAAGTTTCCAGCAGGCTTTTTAATGGTGCATCTCTGGCTCCAGTCAGCTGGCTGATGCTGAAATTGCTGTTGTTGTAAGGTCAGCAAAGGCCTCAGGGTTTGTTTGTTGTTTTTTTTCCCCTTGATTCTAAGCTCTTTCCTGTTGCGTTATTGCGTAACTGGAGCTCTTGACAAAACATGTGTCCCTAAGACTGCACTCTGGGAAGTGCTCAGTTAAAGTTGCCATGTTGCAGTAACAGTATTTGTATTCTAGGCAAAAAATTGTTCAACGGTTTTGGATTCAGCCGTGCCACTAAAGGCTTAAGGAGGCATTTTTACAACAGAAACAAACCAAACCAAATACTCAGTAAGCTGTTCAAATGTTTGTGTCATTACTAAGACTTTCATTTCCACTGGGACATAATGCTGGGTTGGGTTTGTTTGTATGTTTGCAATGCTTGAAATATGTGACAGGCTTCTGGTTTTCCTCTTCATTTGTTCTTATTTTTTAAACACGGTTGTTAAATGTTACAAAGATGCACCATTTTCTACAGTTGCTGAAGCACACAGTGAATGGACCTTTTCGGTAAGCAAATTAGATTCCATGCATTATCTTCATTTGAGATTGCATATAGATTTTGGTAAATACAGAATCTTTTAAAATTTTTTTTTTTTTTAAATAAAAGTAATTCTTATGATACTGTTTACAAGTTGTATATGTTAAGGCTGGAAACACTTCTCATTTCCTCTTCAGATTTTCTAGAGTTTTATGTTTCCTTCCATGCAAGGCAAGGTTGTCTGGTTGTCTTGTTAGACCTACATATGGTATACATTTTGTTCAGCTTTGTGTTCTCTGTCAGCTTTACCAGTCAGATATTACACTAGTAATCTGGTTCCCATAAGGCTGATTCTTTCTGAAGACTAAGAGTACTAAGGAAATGTTTAAGGGATACGACTGTAAACACAGGGGCTATAGTTAAGCTGATTCTTTCACAGGAAAGCATGTACCAAAAGCTTCTTCTGTCACCTATTTCTAATAGCATTTTGGCTTTGGATAACCTAACAAATATCTGATGTGCTGAATGAAGCAAGTATTATTCCAAAACCATACTTTCATTAAGTTCTGTGATGCCTATGGAAGTAATTGGCTTTTTACTTAAAAAGTACTTACCCAATACTTCCTGTCTTGGAAATAACTGCATTGCCTTGATACTTGGAAAGCAATGAAGAACTATGACACCAAAGGAAGTGGCAAATTATCTCAATCTTATTTTGTTCCTTTTTTTCAATCCTGTGAAGACCTGTGAAATGCATTTATTTATAGATTACTTTCTATCACCAGTGTAACCAAGCTCTCATTCTGCAGCTAACTCTTTCATTCCTGGCAATCACAGTGAAAGTAGCTAATAATTTCTCGCATTTTTCTTGGAACATTTTCTTCCCTTTCTCTAGTTTCCTTAGGAACTGGGTATAAACTGCCTACATATATTATGCCGTATAGTAATACTGCACATGTCCAAAATTGCACCAGGTCTCTGAGGTCTGCAACTGAACAGGCTTCAGGTTTTTGGTTTTTTCACAGTGATAACTGCTCCAAAAACAATTTTATCTTTCTTCCACTTACATTCATTCTTCTGTATTGTGGTTCCAGCAGTTCCCTAGGAACTGTCAACCAATATCTAACACAGCTTTCCTGGGTGAACATAGAGTCTACAGTCTTTTCAGACACATGGCTGAAACACTTGTACTCTTTTGGCACAACTGTCCCTTGCACAACCATTCTAGAATCAATTTGAATTCTCATCCAATTTGATTTATTTTTTGTGTAATATGAGGTTGTCTATCTCATCATGTTATTTCCTGTGGGGAATGTGGAAGCATCTTCTGATCTCAGTCCTCTGGGTGGTTTCCAATATTTTTAGCTATTTGCATCCTGATGTGACGTGGTTATATACTGCTGCTTTTCTTCCTTCTTGTCACCTATGCTGGATGCAACCCAGAAGCCTGGCCTCTTCTAGAGCTTATTGTTATTCTGCTTTTATAAAGGTGTTCTGGTGTGAGCAAGTCTATGGCACTAACACTACTATGTTGGAAATTTGGCTTTCTCATTTCTCTCATACTTCTTTTTTTGACTTCTTAGTGTTACTGGAAATGTTGTATATTCTGCTGGTGGCATAAAGAATGCTGCTGGCTTACATGATCTTTTCACTAGTGGTCAACAAAATTTAAGAAATTGTTCCGTGGGATAGCTGACCTGGTAAAACATTTTTTCCCCCCACAATCATGTAAATAGCACTGAACAACTCTTGTTAAAAAAGTATATTATTTCTCTGCTTGGTTTTTTTTGCAATCTTAGTAAGTGGCACTAGAAACAAAATCTGTCTGTCATTAATCAGGAATCAAGCATGTCTTTTCCTCTGCAAACTTTCTTCCTTTTCCACATTAGTAAAGGGACACACAGATGATAACAACTGCATTGTCCCATCTCCTACCACAAATATTAGGACATTTATCTGATACTCTTGTGGCTTCTCTGAATGTAGTCTAATACACCCACCAGGGTTTACATAGCTTCTCTAGCCTGGTGGCCCTGTGGCAGGGAGCTCTGCTGTTGCAACTTGCTGTGAAAGATTAGCAATCTTCAGGGCCTCCAGCATACTGCTGCTTACTCCTGTTTTCTGTTGAGCAGGGTTGCTTCATTCCTCTGTGCTTTTGCAATTCCCTCTGCAGTTGTCTTTGTTATAGGATCTATTTAAATGCCCTTCCCCCTGCCCTTACTCAGGAATTCTGATTTTCATTTTCTGTCATTTCCTAAGAATCAGGATTGCTTAATTTCTTTCCGTTTCAGAGTTCCCTTTCTTTCAAGCTTTTCCCAGCAGCCTGATCTCACTGAGATTTTCTTGTGGTTTTCCTGATTTGAGAATAGTATCCTTTTTTTAAAACATCAGGAATAATAATGCATGGTGGCAAAGCTTTGAGAAGTTAACTCTTCAATTTGCAAGTCTGCCATATACCTTCTTGCCCTCTCTAAAACCTGAAATATCTTGGTTGATGGAAGGAACAAGAACACGCTGAAGTGGCATGAGGCAAGCAAGACAAACACAGTACTTATCTGGAGAAATAAAGCAGCTGATCTAGACTTACAAAGAAGCAGAGATCTCAGTGTAAAAAAATGAAATGATCAGCTACAGAAAGAGCAAAACAGAAAGCCAGAAGCCAGTTGTAATGGAAGTTTTAGTACAGGAGAGAGAGAAAAATGGTGTCACATGGACAATGAACATAGAAAGTTAGTAGGCAGGTAGAAAAAAAAAGTGATAGCCAGAACAGACTGGAGGGAGGGAAACCTCATTATCTAAAGCACCAATGTGACTCCTCTAGGGACCAGCTGGAGGTGCAGAGTTTTGCAGAAATTATCACAAGAGAGGGCAGGTGCACAGCCAGTGTCGGAGAGAAGATGCAGCCTTTGTCAAAAATGAAGAGCAGAGGAAAGGTCCTTTTGTCACAGTTTTTACCTATTTCTGTGCTATGCTGGTTCTGTTTAGAAGAAGCAGAAGTGTAAATGGAAGGAGAGTGATTGAGTCAAAGGAGAATACTAGGAGAGGCAAAGATGATGATGAGGAGGAAGTAGGGTTCAAGGTGGAATGGGTCTCAGCCATTTCAGAGGTAGAAAAAGGAAGTTGAGACTGGGAGGCAAAATGAGAAAGTAAAAGCTAGTGGGAGCAGCAAGAAAGAAAGGAAAGAGAAACATAGAAACATAGGATCATTTAGGCTGGAAAAGAACTTTAATATCATTGAGTCTGACAATTAACCCAGAGCTGCCAAGTCACTAAACAATCTCCCTAAGCACCGTATCTACACGTCTTTTAAATACCTCCAGGGATGGTTACTCAACCACTTCCCTGGGAACCCTGTTCCAATGCTTGGCCACCCCTTCGGTGAAGAAATTTTCCCTAATATTCAATCTAAACCTTCCCTGGCACAACTTGAGGCTATTTCCCCTAGTCCTGTAGCTTGTTATGTGGGAGAAGAGACTGACACCCACCTCACTGCGGCCCCTTTTCAGGTAGTTGTAGAGAGTGATAAGGTTTGCCCTGAGCCTCCTTTTCTGCAGGCTAAACCACCCCAGTTCCCTCAGTCACTCCTTTTAAGGGTTGTTCTCTAAACCCTTCACCAGCTTCATTGCTCTTCTTTGGACATGCTCAAGCACCCCAATGTCTTTCTTGTAGTGAGGGGACCAAACACAGTATTCCACAGGCCACCTCAACAGTGCCAAGTACAAGGGGACAATCACTTCCCTAGTCCTGCTGGCCACACTATTTCTGGTGCAAGTCAGGATGCCGTTGGTCTTCTTGGCTACCTGGGCACACTCCTGAGTTGACTGCCCCTTCTTCCAGAGGTTGTGGACTCTCCTCTTTTTCCTGAGTTCCAGCCAAAGCTCTGTTCAGATAGGCTGGTCTTTTTCCTTGCCAACTTGTCTTTTGGCACATGAGGACAGCCTGCTCCTGCAAAAGAAAATTGATGTGCTAATCAAAAGCAGTATCTAAAATACTGAACAAACATCAGAGTGCTGTTTTACTGGAAGATTCTTCTGGTGGTAAGGGATTTGACTAGTGAGGTTATCAAATTAAAAACTATAGGGAACTTGATGCAGGACACAACAGCAATTCTTGTGTCAAAAAATCCCAGAAGCTTCTGGATATTTAATGCCAAATAACGAAGGGGGAGGTGGGGGGCAACCTACAGGGACAGCAGGGATGATAACTCTAAGTTAATAAATACATCAAACAAGATATTTTAAATATGCAGAAATATGTTTTAAAAAAAGACATTAATATTGCTCAATAAAGAAAATTTAATTTCAGAAATCTGGAAGTATAAGGATAAAAGGAAACTACTAGAAATGAAGCTGGGTTAACCTTTGCTACAAGCCGGGACAAATGGAAATAACTGAGGGAAAAAAGAGATCTATTAACAGCAATATTTAACCAGGGAGCTACAGACTGTGTGCAATCCATGAATTACTAAGTGTTTAAAGGAAAATAACCCTATTTTCAGTGAATATGTAGCCCTGCCACACAAGGCTCCTGCCTCTCCTCAAAAAGAGCACTCCACAAATCAAAAAAAGGTTGAAAACCACTTGAATGACAATAGTATATGAGAACATACAGACTATGCAGAACTATATGAGCATAAAACTTAATGTACAGACAAGCAACTGAGATCATGCAAGAACTAGCAAGACAAATGACAGTGGGTTTCTGGTTGCAACCGAGTGACCTGTTGGCTTAGAGGATGGAATGCTCTTCAACACAGTGACTGTTGCCATTGAAAGCTGGTGCCAGCAACTGGCTTAGCATAGCATTTTTAGTTCTCCTTCATAAATTCTTTCATCTCTTGTATCTTACTTAATGCATGTTACCCTTATTTTGTATTAAAGATGCCTTTTTTATCACTAATCTAGCGTTTTATTTAATGCAACTTAAAAGCCTTACATGTGAGCACTAGCAGAGGTAAAGACAAAAGATGGCCCAGAGAAATAATAGACTAGAAGAAGTGGTATGTGGAGAACACTATGAAGTAGAAGCTAAAAAAGTTCAGAGCAGATTAAATTCTCCAGAAATCCTTATGCTTTGAAGGAGATTCAATCAAATAACACAATTTTTCTTTAAAAAGGAGACAGGACTGATGAAAAGGAAGATGAATTAAGGTAACTCCCTTTCTGAGTACTGCAAGACCACAAGCACCAGATTGCAAATGAGAAATGCTGTGCTATAGAGATTTGAGAAAATATCGCACTCTTGGAAAGACTGAAATATTTGAGACATAGCAGTTGTACAAATTAAACCAAAAAGGAAATCTTTCAAGATACTTACAGGGTTTGAAAGTACTGTCAGTTGTGTAATTTTCAAAATCCAGTCTAAGATTAGAACACTATAGGGATCAAGAGACCCAAAACTCAGAAAAAGGCTTCCAGAAGAACACAGGTTTAGTTTAGTAAAGACTGTGAGAATTAACAAAACATTTTGCAAAAGCTTCTCATCACTGACTACAAGTGTCTTTAAAAGAAATATTCTGTATGGGAGGGTTCTTTGTGGGAACGGTTCTGACAGTTATGTTTCAGGTGGGATTTGTCTCCTCTGAGTACAGCAGTTTGTGATAAAGGTGTCTATTTCTGCCTGGGGAAGAATCTCATTGCTGTTAACAGAGTGTGAGTCGATGTAGTCAGAACAGTTCAAGGTGTGATCGAACTGAGCAGATATACATACCTACATCAGAATAAGAACTACACCATAGACTATATTGACTATATTGTCGAGCCCACTGCTGCTGTAAAAGTGGCCCTGTGAAATACCTTCATTTTGTCAGAAGAATGCAATCCCAGTACCTGAAATACAATGAATATGAGTTGGACACAATTTTGCAAGTTTCAGTAACATTTTTTTCAGTTATATATCTGTTCAGCACAAGTAGGTAAAACTCGCGTCATGCAGTGAACAAAATATTCTTACAGTGAGTAAAATATAAATCAGATGTAAAGGAAACAAATGTGAAAGAACAAAACACTGTCTTACCTCCCATTGGGAGAGCTGAAACTATGGAAGAACAGGAGTTCATGAAGATAAAATGAAAAAGATGTGTATAGGAAAGCTGAAGTACATGAAAATACACCAAAACAAGAACAGAATTTCTAGTAAACAGGTCAGGGCAGAAACAGTGCTAAAATGACAAAAGGTGAGTGCTGTTAACAATGTAACGACTGTTGGAACAGCTACTACCTCACATCTAAACATACTCAAGGAAACTTTAGAACAGTAAGTTAAGAGGTGGCCTGGTTTTGCCTATGATGCCGGGAAAATTACAGACTGAAAATAGATTACTTTTCTTATTATTATGCTATAACACTATTAAAGGATATCACTGCTACACTGGTAATCTTATGTCTAGTCCATAAAGACTGACGTATATATTACACCAACTGTGGTAATTACAGAAAATGGACCATGATCTGATTATGATGTTAAATGTATTGCAAAAATAGTATCACTTAAAGCACTTCATGGCTAAGGTATCCACAACATAATGGTTTTATGGAAAATGTCAAGACTGCAGCAGGGGTGTTTACAAAAATCTCATGGGTGAAACACGCTATTATTTCCCTTACTCTGAGGACAGACTATCCATCGTTGAAAGTTTAATGGGGATAGCTTGAAATTCATTATATAGTTGCTAGTATTAAATATAAATATGCTGCAAATTCTTGCTAGCCCCACTAAGGGGAAAAAAAAAAAAAAGGTGTGGGGGAGGGGAATGCACATGAGAAAAGATATGCGAAAAGATCACATAAGTGAAACCCCGTGCAGTCATAGGGCTCTGTGTATCTTACATAATGCAAATCAGAGATGAAGCCCTTCCAGATATTCCACATGAAGTTTCTCTTTATTTGTTCAAGCAATTACTGAACAAAGACAATTCCTAGGAGAAACACAGGTAATCTGCTTCTTCCAAAACACAGAAAGCTTCTGCACCTCCTAGAGTTTTAAACAGAGCAGGGACAGCAGCAATGAAGAGAACTCTGTGAAGAAAAGCAGATGTTGAAGTCTACCAGATACTGAAGAGATCTGTGAAACAGAGAGGGCAGCTGAGACACAGAATTTATTTGCGTTGTACTGTATATGATTTTCTTCTGGTTTATTCAAATGAGAGGGTTACTTGAAAAAGGAAATTTCCTGGCTTCAGCCAGCTGTGGCTAACAATGCTAGTGAAAGGGCAAATGGGATATTGAGATCACTGTATTTCCCTCACAATTTTTTTTTCCTTCCTAATATTATTTTAAACTAATCCTGGTAATAAATGTGATTTCAAAATGTCATTTGACTGTTGTGTGAAAGTCACAGGCAGCCATTGTTATGGTAGGCTTCAGAACTTACTAAACAAGAAGGCTTGTGAAACGGTGTGAAAAGGAAGAAAAGGAGGTTCCAGCTTTTGATCTTGAGGCCTCAGGTTTTTTGAGATATTGAATATTACACAATCAGCAAAAGAAATCTGAAGGTCCCTATTATGGCATACATCATTTCAGGCTGGAAGACTGGGCGAGAAGCTCATCATGGTATACATGACGTGGACGGTAAGGTACACAAGTCTCTGAAGAGACTTATTACAAAAAGAGTGTTATCTGTTCAAAATTGATGCAAATGGTCAATACAATTCTGACAAGATGATGCTGGTCAGAGGGTAATAAGCCCTTTTGCTTTTCTGATGCTGCCTGTCAGGGAAAAGCAAAACTCATGCTGTGGCTTTGGAGTTTGTTTTGCGTTAGTCTGACAGGATCTTTAAAAGAAATCAGGCTCATATAATGTCCCAAAGACATTATATGATGTCCCAAAGACATCGTATGTCCCAAAAGATAACAACATTTTCACACAACATAGCTATACTCAGAAATCATTAATTGCAGCTAAAAAAAGGTTTTGAAATGAGCAAAATTCTTTCAAGCATAGATTGCAAAACTTATTAAACTGCAAAACAGCACTTTGTTTCTACTGCCTAAGTGCAGGCTTTAGCTCTGTATCTCACAGCCTGTGAAAACAGTCTGCTAGGATATCTCATGCTGACGACAGGGAGGCTAATGACCCAATGCTTGTTCAGTCATATTGGTGCTCCACACTAACCCAGAAGAGGACTACTGTGCCACTTGTACCAATGACCCCTAGAAAAACTTGCAGCTTTCATTGCTACTGGACAGGAGCCCTGAACTGTTACCAGGCTCTTTATTTAGAGCAGAGAAGAGGCTCCACTCTACCAGCGGAGCTGTCTGCAGAGGCTGTGTTAGACAGCTTTTTTCCTCTTATTTCCTCTGACCTAGGCTAATTGTTTCTTTCATCTACACAGAGATACCCTGACTCCAGAGAATGTCAGTCAGCATATTTGTTGATTTTTCCCCACTTCTATCACTGAGGAATGTAGTCTAAACTAAAAGGAGGGGTTCTTCTCTTCCCACCTGGTGTGTTGGATCTAGTTATCAAGTGATAACTTGATACGACGAGCTGTATCAGCTTACTGATCTGATGGGAAATGAATTATTTGAGAGAATTTGTGATTTGTTTTCTACCAGATGAGCAAACTGATCTAATCCGCTGTGGGCTGCAATATTGGTACAGAGGCAAGAAAAACTCATGATTAAGGATGGGGCAAAAAGGAACCCACCCTTCAGCAGCAGCTCCCTCATGAGAAGGTGTAACATAAAACTGCACCACCAGCAATGGGCTTTTCTTGTGATGTTAAGCGTTATATTGTCTTGCTAGTTAAACAGCATAAAAAAGGTAAAGTCAAAGACTCCATGAAATAACGTCAACCAATTTGATTCATACTGACAGAACACACAGAATCAATCTTGATGAACACAATTTTGTGAAAGGTTTTAGGTGGAGTGTCGGCACTGCGGTCCACTCCCTGCTACAGAGGCTACTGGCTTTGTCAGACGCTATGCTTAGATGTAGTCCTTTTTTTCTTGGCTTATCCTATGTTGTCACCTCATACCTGTTGGGAGAGGTGTGGGTGTATTTCTCCGAGTCTTACACAATGAATGTTCTCCCAATGCTAGTTTTTAATTAATCCCATTTAAAGGGATCCATTGTTTTGCGGGCAAGGTTCCTTTGCCTCAGGAATTTTAAATATTTTGATTATGAATACATTTTTGGGCCAATTTTTTTTTTTTTAAACATCAATAAACTTACTGCTGCCTTAGTACTCCCTGACCCTGAGGGAGTTACTAGGAAAGCTACTGTCCTGGGGCGGCGAAAGAGGAAGGAAAAAAGGTGGGGTCACAATAGAGAACCATGGGGAAAAGCTCAGTGGAGCTTTTTACTTTATCCCAAGCTCCCAGTCACGTCATCAATACAATGGTCAGAGGGCTCTGCCTCCCACACAGATTCATATCTCACTCCACATCCCCTGTCCACTTCCCATCAGAGACAGAAGCAGCAGATAGATCAGGCCATACATGTAGAAAGCAGAGAGCGGTTGCATCAGTGCTGGTCACCACTTCAACAGTTCATCTTCAACTCTTCTGGGAAAAAAAGTATGGGCCAGATGAAGCATCCCGATGGATTTCTCTGGGTCTTGTAAATCAGATTGACCAATTTCACGTTTGGAATAATCAGCTTAATTTTATAAAAGAATGATGTGAAAGGTACAATATGTGGTGTCCTAAACTATGCATGGATTTGTTCCAGTGATATAAACTGCTTTTAAAAGAGATTTTTACTCCCCTAAGTGATGTGGCTTTTAAAAAAATATTATTCTCAAGTCCCTCTTCTAAGAGCATTCAGGCACTTACCTGACTGTAGAAAAGATGTACTCTTACTGAGCTTTGTGAAAACTCAATGTGTGATTTGTTTTTATCAAACTTTCAGACTAACTCTGAAGCAAAAGACTTGACTATGGAACCAACAGCAGTCTTCAGAAAGAACTGCTGGCACCAGCCTGCAGAAAAGATGAAGGTGTGGTTTCACTCATGCACTTTGCAGTTCATGGGCTCTGTTCCACAAAACATTTAAACTCTGGGCTCCCAGAAAGCACTGTGGGTGCATTGTGCATGGCAACTTGCAGGATTAGTATTGGCAAGTAGACTTGTAATGTGCCTTCCATGTGTCCCAGAACTAATACCAAATTTTATCTGATGACTCAATGCAAAATACATGAATCCCTGAACAATGGAGTAGAACCAAGATCTTCCATCACTCCATGGGTGAGCTTCCTATTCAAAAAGCAGCATCATGCCACCACCCTATAGCCCAATAATTATATTTGCAAAATAACTTCAAAAGGGCAGGATGAGCACCTCCACCATACTCAATAGTCTCAGTCTCAGCTTCAGAATAGCTTATAGCTTGCAGCAAAAACATCCTCCTGGGAAAAGAGTTGCATCGTTTTAAATGGCCTTCATCCTTCAGGCTGAAGAGGTTTTCTGTAGTGTTCATAGTGGTGACTCTGATGCCAACCTGTTTCCTATGAGTTATACAGAAACTAATCTTCTAAGTCCTTTGTAAGTGCGGCCCGAATGCGGCCGATTTATCAGGCCTCTGCAGCACTTGGAGGAATGCCTTGCCTGAGAATTCAGCCAGGCTCTGATGTATTTTAGGTACCACGCTTTTGGTTTTACCAAGATTGCAGCAATTCTAAACATACACAAAGCAGAAAGAAGGCTATAAGGCAAGGTCCTGGTAAGATTTACTCGCCTAAGGCAGGCATTTGGCAAAGCACATGCTGGGATTAGGCAGGATTTATGCACCTAAATCCTACCTAATTTGCCCAATTTACAGATCTGGGCCAATGTAAGCCTAGCTGTGCTGCATGCCCTCCTCTTCTAGAGAAGAAAATTGATTCTGCATGGTGGAAGGTATCCAGTGTTCTGAAGATGAAGGGCATTTGCTCTTTGCTTTAGTTAAGCTGCATGAGGAAGTATCAGGACATGACCACTACCACCTCAGGAGCCAAAACCACCACGTGTGATTTCACCCCTGCTGTTGCCAGGCAGCATTCCACAGCCCTTCAGAGGAAGGGTCATTATTCACTTTTACTCATCATCCACGGGCTCTTGCTCTTAGGAGAAGGAAACTGTTTATAGAATAACTTGTGTTTTCTCCAGTGTATCTTTTTCTGGTAGACTATAAATCTCAGGTGCTGTCAGTGGTGAGTGGAAATGAAGGGTATTGTTGGACAGGGAGGAATTCGTATACCCAGTAACATAAAAGATAACTTAAGATCTGCTCACATGTTCACTGTTCTTCAGGTCTTGAGTATCTTGCGTGGGGCAGTTGGGTTTTAAGGCTTTGACCACATGGCATGGTGGGGAACCAAACGACACAGCAGCTTGTTCTGTCAGATTTTATTTTTCCCCGAGGTGTTCAGAATGGGAGAGAGGACAAAACTGTTATGCAGAACACTGTCAGCTGTGAATTTCAAATTATTTTCTGGACACAGGAACACGATCAGACTTCCCAGCTTCACTCCTCATTCAGAAAGTGGTTTTGTAAGGCAAGATTCTCTTAGAAGTATCACAGCCACAACACAGTTTAAGCAATTTACTTTCGTCATGTATAACTGAAATCAAAGGCGTGCACAGCTACGTATGAATGCACATGCAATCACATTATTCATGTGAATAAAAGTACACACACACACTTTCATTTTTGCGGATGTGGATTTTAGCTGAATTACTACCACCTCCCTAAACACTGCAAATGTGTGCATGCCATATCCGAGATCTCTTATGTGATGAAAAAATATGGCACCTCTCCACTCTTGCCTCGGGAGACTACATCTTTTTCTAAGAAATTTAAAAAAAGAAAAACAACAACCAAAACCAAACCAAAACTTGAAAGAGCGTATTAACACCGCTGGAGGAAATTCGACAAAAGTTTTAGCTTCCCGAAGCAATGCGTGCCATTTGAGGACCCGGCGAGAGACCACCAGAGGTGGTGCCTCGCAGCGGCAGCTCAAACGGCCGGGGCGGGCGGTGCGGACCCGTAGCGCTGGCGGGGCCGGGCCCCCGGCCGGTGGGGAACCACCCCCACCAAGAACCGGGGGGTCAGCCCCGGGCGAGACGAAACGCAGCGATCCGGCTCAGCTCTGTAGCTGCGACACGGGACCGCCACGGGAGCGCCTCAGCCCCCGCGCTCCTCACAGCGTTACCGGACTGTGCCCGCCCGCGCCGCACGGCCGAGGCCCCCTCCCCCCGCACGGCCGCAGCCAGCCGGGGCCTCCGCACGCCCGGGCCTCGCCCCCGTGCCGGGCAGCCCTCCCCGCCTCCCGGGCACCCCCTGCCCCGCCAGGGCCGAGCCCGCCCGCCCGCGGGCCCCCTGCGGGCCGGGTGCGACGCGGCCCCGCCAAGCTCCCTCCCCGCTCCCTCCCCGCTCCACCCCGCCCGCCGGAACTCGCGCCCCGCCCCGCCCCGCCCCAACGGCCGCGGTGGGGGCAGGCGGCGCGCCCCCGCGGGCAGAGAGCCAGGGCGCCGCGCGCGCCCCCGCGGCGGGAGGGGCGTGCCCGCGCGGGGCGGGGCGTGCCGCTGCACCCCCCTCCCCCTCGCGCTGTGCCCTCCCCCACCCCAAGGTGTTGGCGGCGGCGGCGGCGGGGACGCGCTCGCTCGTGCCCGCGCCGCCCCCCTCCCCGCTCCCCCTCCCCGCTCCCCTCGCCTCTCCCCGGCTGCGCTGGTAGCGGCGGCGGCGGCTCGGCCATGGCGGCCCCGGCGGAGCTGAGCGCGGAGCGGCTGCGGGCGCTGCCCGGCAGCTGGAGTTACGGGATCAGCCAGGGCGGCCGCGTCTTCTTCATCAAGTGAGCGGGGGGCCGGCGAGGAGGGGAGCGGGGCTGGGCTGGCCGTGCGGGGGGCCGGGAGGGGCGTGCGGAGGGGAAGGGGGCGGCGGGGCTGCGCCTGCCTGACTCGGTCCGTGTGTCCGTCCCCGCAGCGAGGAGGCGAAGAGCACGACCTGGCTGCACCCGCTCACCGGAGAGGCCGTGATCACCGGGCACCGCCGCAGCGCAGGTAGGAGCCCCGCCCGGGGGTCGGGGGCGGCCGGGGCCCCCGGCCCTTCCCCGGCCCGGCCGCCCCCTCCCGGCCGCCCGGCGAGCGCCGCCCTCCTCTCCTCGCCGGCCGGGGTCTCGCCGAGCCCGTCTCCTCCTGGGCGCCCCCAGCCCCCGGCGGGCTCGGCCCCGCGGCCCCGTCCCCTCCGCCCCACCGCGGGCGCGGGCAGCGCCCTCGCCTTCGCCCCGCTGCCCCCCGGCCGCCCGGTGCTGGGAGCCCCCTCAGTGCCGCCGCAGCCACCCGAGGACAACTCCTCATCCCGCGCCGGCCGCACGCCCCGCACTTCTCGCAGTTGTTTGCCCCCGGGTTGAGCAAGGATGACATTACAGTGCAGCCGTGCGTCCACCTTGCCGTCAGTGGGCTCCTCGGCTCTTTCTTAAAACGCTGTCCTTTGCACCCGTGGTTTCCCTCCGTGTCTGTGTAATTTTCTCTGCTCGCTTTCACTTGCCTTGTATCACTCCTCTAATATATATATATATATATATATATAGTTACCATTAGAAACCGCCTTATTCCTCTTATGCTTCTTACAGGCTACCCCGGTCATTCACCTGCATAGCATCCTTGCGCAGTTTAGTATTAAACCACTCATCTTGTTTCGGTTTCCAGCAGTACCTAGATATAACCACGATAGGTGTGCTGGAAACGTAGAGGCTGATTTCACTGGTCACCTAGAAACCCTTTTCCTCCCTTCGCTTCCATCTAGGCTGAGAGTGTGGGTGGTTTCTAAGTGACTGCGAGAGGTGGAATAGGTAGGAGGAAAAGGGACTGAAACATTAGGAATAACTTGGAGGGTGGAATGTGTCGTCTTTGCTACTGCTGATTGTTCCACTCTGGAGAAGTAGCAGCAGGAGGTGCTGGAGGAGGAGGATTTACAGCAGACACTCTGGAGACCCAGAGCCAAACTCTTGACTGCCGGAATTGCACACAGGCAGCATATGCCACTGGGAGGTGGTGGAGTGTAGTAATAAGTGCAGTTGTTTTTACGTATGTAATCACTTGGATAATCGCAGGAAAATCTGCAAGTGAATTGGACTGTATCAGATTATTTGCTTTTCATGTTTGGTTAATACTTGCGCATTAAGAAATTAGAAATAGCCTTTAAAAAACCTGTGGGTAGCCTTTTTTTGTTTGTTTGTTTAGGGGTTCTTTCGAGTTGGAAATAGTTTGAAGCGCACAGGTTTATGGCTATTGGATTCTGCAGTTCAATTTGCAGTGAAGGTCTGTTGTTTGCAAGAAGTCATTTAATGCCAGGAAATAGAACTTCTGATTGCTATCAGGCTCCTCTTTCCCTTGCTTTCAGTACTCAGATTAATTAAGAAACTGGCCTTCATCTACAGCAATATGCATAGAGGCAGATGTATGGGAAGTGCTTTGCTTGTTGGACACTAATGTTAGCTGAGTATTAATTCTTTTTTCAAACTCATATCAGTGTCTGTTGACTGATGGTGATTTCCCAGTAATTTTCCAAGTGTCTCGTTTGTTTCTGCCGTTAAGTGCCTTCTAAAGGAAATGCAGTTTGCTTTTGAATATCTAGAGTATTACATGTAACATAGCAGGGTTATTATCAGGTAAATTAAACTTGTTTCTGAACGCAAGAGTGGGGCATGACCTTGGATGTACTGACCATTATTTATCAATCAGGTAGTGAAGTATCTGCAAAACAAACCTGTTTCTGTAGTTTTTCTCATTCATGTGTATGTTAATGAATCTCTCCACATATAGATAAAATCAAATGGATTAATTCTGGTGTTTTTTTATCTTGTTTTGCCCTGACCACTGTTTTGGAACCTGGTCAAAATGTGTTCAAAATACGTCTTCTCTTAAGAAATGATTTTTGGGCAAATAGCACTTCCTTTGGAAGTGTATATTAACGTGAAGCTCCTTTTAAATAATACTCCCAAGATATTTACTAGATGATGAGGAAGGCTTTGGCCACCATTATGAAGTGCTTTTTATTCCTGGATATGTTCGGTGCTGGAAAGATATTTTTATCAAAGTTCTTATAGCAGCCATAAATACTTCTGCTAGATAAACTTCCTGTTTGATACTTTGCCCTGTGCTGTTATCAAAAGACACCTTGATTTTTCTTCTGGAGAAGGTGGGAGTGAAGAAAAAAACAGCCAGAATAAATAGGTAAACTGGGGGAGGAACAGCACATGACCAAGGCTGAATATTTTTTATTTTATTTGGGAAATACATTCATGCTTTTATAATTCAATGAGTTAGTCTTATGTATTAATTACAGTTTTTATTAACTGGAGCAAATTTTTAAGGGTAGTGATGTACCTAGAGTTGCACTGAGGTGCCTGGCATCTTCAGAGCTTGCATTACATCAGGCAGCTTTTACTTGAAAAAAGATTGACCATTAGTGGTAGTTTGTTTTTTTTTTAATATCTGGTCTTTTAAGAGTGATAATAGAGAAGGAAAAGATGTACCCACTTCCTCCACTAGATTTGCATTAAAAATTATTTTCATGTAAAATTGAATAGAGTTGTAAACACTGCAGGAACACTTGTTAGTCACAACAGTGGTGGAATTATGCTAATATGATGCTAATGCTCTGTGGTATAGTTGATATGCCAGTTAAGATGCTTGTGACTGGCATGTAACGCAAACTCAGTAAATGGATTTTTGTTCAGATTTCTGCCTGTCAGGTAATTTGATGCTACTGAAGTTCAAGGCAGAAAGATCTGGTGATGACCGTGAGTTCTAGTTACTGGTCAAAGGAGGGAACACTGTTAAATAAGTGCATGCTTGAACCTTTGTTGTTATTATTTGAGAACGAGAAATCCAAACCAGATTTTCATGCCTGTAGCTTTTCTTGGATTACAGAATTTAAACTGAGATGGTATTGTGGGTCAGTTCTAAAATACTTGTTTATAGGACTAAAGTTTTCAACATGTGGGATGCACAGTTTTTAACTACTTTACTTTAAAGGAGTAGACCAGTATGACTAGCATAATTTCAAAAGTTAATTTAAATGTTTTGCTACTTGTTTTCCAGACTTACCCACAGGTTGGGAGGAAGCTTATACTTTTGAAGGTGCAAGATATTATGTAAAGTAAGTTGAATGTTTATCTGTCACAATACTGTAATTTTCAGTTAGTTTGTCTAAATGTTGCTGTAATCATGACTGTATTCCAAACAGAATTTTAATGTAATGCTATAAATCTAAAAGGAGTATTCAAGCTTGTCATGGTGTATGTAATCCTTTGTTTATTGAATTCTGCACAGCTAAAACAATTTCTTCAGTTTTTATGTTAATAATTTTAATTAAAGCTGCTTAAGGATGCAGATTCAAATTTCTGCTGAATGTAATCATCTAGCAACAAATGTCCTTGCAAATTGAGAATACCTTGAGTTTGTCTGTTTGACACTTGTGTGTATATAGTCATGCCATAAATGCTTTCAGAAAGGCAAGATGTTACATCGTCACTAGGAGAAGAGTCTTGATTCAGCCCTGCTCTCTAGTAATTACATTGTTTAAAGCCATCCTGAAGGTTTAATGTGGCTTTTTTCTTTGCAGATCTCTTCCTTCTAGCATTGGTTTTAATTTTTTTTTTATTCAAGTTTCAATATGCTTTGAGTGTTTCCTACTATGGTAGACTTGCTGTATGTAGTCTTTTTGAATGAGAGGAATGGAAATAGAGTGCTTATGTAGAAGTCCAGATGTTGTGTTGATCAGATCTGTAACAACTTACAAGCTTTTCCTCTCCAGATAGTCAGACCATCCTTATCTGGAAAATTTTAAAGTAGCACCTATGTGCATTTGTCTGGTTAATATACTACTTTTCCTGTTATTTAACAATTGGCAGGCTTTTCTCGATTCATTCAGATTTTGCTCACTACACTGTGTGTTTCATTTGCTATCTTTAAATGAATAGTGTAATCAGTGGGATAACTTCTATGAGTGAAGGTTACTGATTGTCACAGAGGTTATAGGCTGCAGGTAGGTTTTTCTGTGTCTTAGTGTTGAGCAAAGGGTAGCTGCTCAGCGTAAGTTGCATTGTAGTCCGTGAGATGGATGTTATATATGTGTTGCATGGTTTATTTTATATAGGGATGTGTTTGATTTGATCCTAAAAAAAATAAAAAGAATATATTGAAGGATAATTCTCCAAAAATCTTGTCTGAACTGGTGCTGCACTTTCTAGAAGGGGACTTCTTGTTAATAGGCAACACGTTTGTTGTACTGTTCTATTCTGCCTTCTTGTAATTTACATTACACTAGTGTTGTATAGCAACTGACAAGAACTAGACCAGACTGAGGACAGGAACATACTAAGAATTTCACCTCTGATGTTCTATTCAGATTATTAAATCAAAAAAAGTGAAAATTTAACCAAGCTCTATTTGTGTGTGTATATAATGTCAAAAGAAATCCTTGTAGACTTTCAGATGGAACTTGTTCTCATAGAATAAAACTATGAATGTGTTAGCTGTAATAATTGGAAAATAGCAACCTGAGTTTTCTTAGAATAATAATTAAAAAATAACATGTGGACAGCTATTGTAGAGTGACTGATGCGCTTATGGACAAACTTACCAAGTGGTAAGTTGTGTACTTTTGTCCTTAAAATATTTTGTGTTCAAGGTGTTTTTGTAACTGTTAGACCATGTGGATTAAGTTGATTGTTTTGTTGATAGCCAGCACTAAATAGCTCTTTTTAAAAGTTGTGCTGCATCTTTGAAAACATTTTGCATAAACAGCGCTTCTCTGTGATTTGGTAGGTGTAGGAGGATAGCAGGGATGGTGCTGTCAGGCCTGCTGAAAGGCTCACATGGTATGACCAGTTTGGCATCCTTAGTCGAGTACATGCTCGTTGCGTAGCCTCTTAGTCTGAGTTTAAACTTCTCCTTTTAAGCTGCTCCTTTTAAAGCTGTCTAGCAGTCAGCCCTACTGGTGCTGGAGAAGATGTGAGCACGAACGTAGACAGGGTGACAACACTATAATCACTATCTTAAAATACTAGACATTGTAACTCTGGATGATGTGTCGATTATAATAATTCCAGTTGTCTGAATCTAAACTACTTGTGGTACTCCAGCATGAGTGGGAAACAGTGCAGGTTGTTGTGACCTTGGGCTGTACAGGCACCCCCACGTGATGAGTTTTAACCGTAACTGGCTCATTTAAGTGTACTGACTTGCTAAATATTAATAATTATTATATCGATTACGGAATAATAAAATTATGTTAAACTGAGAACATTGAAAACTTGTTCGTTCATGGTCAGATCTGAAAGAAGTATGTTGTTCCAGTGTGAGTTACAAGGGAATGAACGTTAATGGCACGCTACTGGTGCATTCAGCTGTGTGAAACTTGGCTGTTGTACTTTTGTAATGTGCCCAATAAGGGAGTTAGACAAGAAGGGTAGTCAAGTTTCCTGATCACATAAATAGTACCACCTAACTTCTGAAGCACAGCTTCAAATATGTGGGTTGACTAAAAATATTTAACAACCTTGCTTTATGGTAAGATCATATGCTAGACTGTGTTTGAAAATAAAAACCTTTTGAAAGTCATTCTTATGGTTCTTTAATAATAGGTCTTCAGTGTTCCAAGTGGGTGTGTCACTGAATCTATTACTGCGCTTTTTCTGGCTTTGATGTAGTAAACACTGTATAATCAAATTGGGATAATGTCGAGGAGATAATCGTCAGCTAAATCTTAACATTCCTTGGACTGGCATTTCAAACAAATGACTCAGGATACAGACTGCATTGAAATGTGATTATTTTTAAAGGACGCTATCTTTTTCTTGGGAGTCTACACTTGTTTTCGGAATAAGTAAATAGCAAATGCCCCCCTCCTCCCATGACATTTAATGTGTTCTAGCTTTAAGAAGAAAAGATATTCTGAAACAGGCGTAGATAAGGAGTTGTTTCCATTGCATAAAATGGTTATGGTTTTCTATAGGGTTGTATTAGTAAGTTGATGCTAACTAGGACTTGGACCTTCTGTTGCATTTTTTTGGATTAGTAGAATTAATTCTAATACTTCGTAATGATGGAATCCTTCTCCCACATCCTCCCCATCTCATGTAAATGCAAATAACAAAAGGTGTTTGTTATTTGGAGTAAAAAAAAAAAAAGTCATGCTGTAATATACTTTATACATTCTCATGAGATGTCCTTATACTGTTAGTGTTTTGTCTCTTTGGGAGTGATACGGTCTGGCTTTGTTTATTTAATGTTAGAAATGTGCCTGGATAGCCCTTCCTCATCACTTGATGGGAAGGAGCTCTACCAGTAAACTCTTCTGAAGTAATGCTTGGTTTGGGTGTAATCTTTATTTATACAACTTTTACATGGAATATAGGGCTGTATGACTAGAATCAATACATTCAAACATAACCTTTAATAATTAGTTTATTATCAGTTAACTGTTGGATCTTCCATACTATGAAGTAAAACAAGATATGGGAAGACACCTCAGTTTGATGGCACCTGCTTAAAAATTTGATATTTTCTTTTGTTATGCTTAGAATACTTCACTGGGCTAGTTATTTATGCTTAGTGTATTGAGCACTCATTGAGCTCGGAAAAGTTAAGAGATTTATCCCAAAGCAGATTTAAGTTGGATGGCAGTATGGGAAGCTTAAATTCCTTATGTTATTTTTTAAGTTCGTAAGGAAATGGACCCATATGACAAGGCCAGTATGAAACCTGTCAATAGAGGAGACATACCTGGTTATGGGCTTCAGGCTCCACATCTATTAAGATCAAGGAGAATTTTCAGCTTAATGTTTTTAGTACCTCATGGTGACTACATAGTCATTAGGCACCAAGGCACTGGTTTTGTGTGCTATAAATTTGCATAAATATGTCCTCTCTGTGTTTGTATATGTGTGTGTGTATTTATTCATATGCATGTTTTAAAAAACCCCTTATTCCTGGTTAAATCCACCTGAATATCTAAACTCAGGCATTTGCTTACTTTTCTTACCTTATTTCCTTTTTCATTTCAGTAGTTCTGAATATGTTAGGATCCTATATTACTCAGCTTATTAATTTACCAAATAAAGTTGTATCAAAAATCAATCTAAGGATGATATTTGGGGATTTTTGCATCAGTCTACCTAGTTCGGGCTCTACAGAAATATTCTCAGATAAACCGTTCGGGTGTTAGAATTTCGTATTTCTTAACTCTGCTGCAGGACTGATACCTTTTGGGCAGTACAAAAGCTGAGTGAAAAAGTTCTTAAACAACCAAGAAGGTTGAAGTTTCATTTTTAGGGCTTTGTGTTGAAGTTTACCTTTTTCTGTATTTATCAGCACAGTTTTTGCCTGTTGCTTGCTGAAGCAAGGCATTGGCAAACCCAGGCCAAAGCTGAGGTGAGGCGAGTTCACTGTTGCATTAAATCAAGGCTTTGTATGCTTTTATAGAAACTTTTATCAATGCAGGTTTGTTTATTGTAGTCATGTAGCTTGAAAATAGGGAAGGTGAGAAAAATTTATTAAGTGATTAAGAGGGATAAGATCTTTTTCAGCTTTGAGTTTCTGTTGTTTACTAAAATAAACCTGTGCTCATTGAGAATTCCACTTTTGTTCGAACCTTTGTCTTTTATGTGCATTCTAAGCATCCTCTCCCTCTCAGCTGAGACTTTCTCCAGAAAAATCAAAGCACAACTAGTCATGTTTGCACAGTAGCCCTTTCTTGAAAGGAAAAATGGAATTCGAAAATAATAAAAAAAAAAAGAACAGATCAGACTGTTTTCCTCCAACAGTAAGAATCACAGTGTTCCCTCCAGAAATTTAGTTCTTGTTAACTCTAACCTTTATTTTACTAAAATTAAGGAAAACCAAAAGTTTTTTTCATGGCCTTCATTTGGTTCATTCTTACATGGTGAGAACTCTAGGTCAAATAATGTCATATGGCTGGATGGGTGACCTGGGACATAACATTACAATTAACTAACTTGTGCCTTTTATATATGCAGTGAGCAAAGCTGTTGAGAAAAGGAGAAGTTTTTAGGAATGTCTGCACATTTATTATCTATTGTAACTTTTACTTCTTTATTCTATTGAAATATTTGAAGAATCAAAAATACTGCAGTGCTGAAGTTGGGTGTGGAGGTGGAAGGGCTCTAGACACAGGAATAAACAGGTGTGGGTCAGAGAAGGAGAGGGGCGTCTGCACCCAAAAAAAGCAGTTTATGGGGTAGATGTGGAAGGAAGAGGATGGAGGTGGTGGTGTACTGAAGAAGGCTAAAAGGGTGGGAGGAGTGAAGGCTAAACCAGGCAGAATGGAGCATGGGGTAGATGTGGAAGGAAGAGGATGGAGGTGGTGGTGTACTGAAGAAGGCTAAAAGGGTGGGAAGAGTGAAGGCTAAACCAGGCAGAATGGAGCACTGGCAGTGGAAAGTCAGTGAGTGGAGGGAGCAGGAGTGGGAGCTGATTTCCTAGGAGCAAACTCAATGGAATTTCTCCCAGAGGGAAGGGTGGCAAGAGTTCACCCTGAGAAAACGTGTTGTCTGGCTCGTGCAGATCTGGCAGGGCCTATTACCCCTGGCTTATGAACCTGTTTTAAAGTTAGTCTGTCAGGTAGAAGATCAAATGTGAATGTTAGGAATTACTGTGCTTATAAAGCCTCTTTGACTGCGATGTCTGTGGCTGGTATTTCGAGCTCTTTTTTCCTGAAGTGTTTCTAAATTGAGTAGTACTTTGAGTGTTTTAGTTTTACTAAGACGGACTTGAAGCCATGAAGGGAGCTTACTGATTTATATTTTTGTAAACCCTTACTAAGTTTTTACATGCTTGTAAGAATTAATGGATAATTATTTTTTAAAAAAACTATATGTAAATTGCTACATGAAATGTTGAAATCCATGAAAAGACATTGAGAACACTCAAGTTTTTGGTATCTGTTGAACTAGGACAGTTAACTTACTAATTTTAGATTCTTGTTTTGGAAATGATCATATTTCTTCTCTATGGTCTTAATTAGTGATTGAGTAATAGTAGCTGGTAAAGATAATACATCTAAGGTGTTACTACAGTGTAGTGCATTTTTCTGTGGTCTTTTGTTTTTGCTATCTACAATGTGTGAAGGATGATAAAAAGAAAAGGAAATACTGATCGATTGTGACTTTATGTAGATGGTTGCTGTGTTTTTTTGTAAATATAGTGATGCTTTTTTCTTTTGCCAACCCTCACCCCTTTGCGAAAAAAAGATTACTGGTATGTGCTCTTAAGAATTATTTTTAGGTCCTTACCAGTATTCCATCTTCCTGCTGTGTCAGGGTGTTGCACAGGTTCTTTTTATTTTCCCCGTTTTGGTATCCATGCCCTGCAGTACCTGGAACTGAGGGACATTTCCAAAAACACCTGAACTGGCAGGCAGGTGCTTTGTGAACACTGCCAACAAAGGAGTCTACTTGCTGTAGCCAGTATTTGGTAGAACTTTTATGGGTCCAGATTTTACCTGGTACACATTATGTTCTGCTTCTACTTTAAAGGAATTGCACTCACTTTTTTTCTGTGGTCTGCAAGTGTTTTGTTGTACTGGATCAAAACTAGCATCTTGTGGTGCTGCGCTAAGCCTGTTTTTCCTGCATATGTTTATGTTACGCTGGCTCTTATTATAATGAGTTACACTTTCATTAAACCTGAGATACACTTTGGTTGGCAGTTTAGAGTGATCTTCAGTACGCTTCTGTTTGAGTGAGAGGGGGAGAAAACTCATGTGAAGCTTGAGGCCAATGCTGGCTGGAAGCTAAGTTCCATACCCCTGACTGCTGGGATTTCTGCCAATGTGGTGCCTGTATGTGTTTTTTCTGTGTTTCAGTAAGTAAATATCTAAATTTAAACACTTCCCCATTCTCTCCTCTATTTCCCTTGCCTTCTTTCTTTTGAACGTGGAGGACAGCAGCTTTTCTCTGTTTATTTCACTTGCTTTTGTATTTGGTTGAAGGGAAGGTGTTCTCCAATGGTGATGTTGAGGGTGAAGAAGTTGCATCAGTAGCCACTTTCAGAAGTAGAAGTTGGGCAATGGGAACTTGATAGTATAGGCACTTCAGTAAAACTGTGGGAAAGATTCTTACTTCCCAGTACTGGGTAGGACTGGGAAATCTGCTTAAATAGTTGGTTGTGAAGTTGTATTTTCTGCTCCAGACCTATAAAACTTGAGTTGAATACTTATTTGAAATCTGTGAAGTGGAAAAAAAGACAGCATTTTGAATGCCTGTGTAGCCTGTGATGGTCTCAGAGCTTTATATGAAAAATCAAAAAAAAAAAACCCCAAAAACCAAACCAAACCAAAACCACTTGCCATATTCAGGAGGCTCCAGCAACTTAGGTCTTCATGACTTTCTCCACAGTTACTTAGTAAGAACAATTATTTGTAAGGAAACCTATATTGCCATGCAACCTATCCTTTAAAATTAGCTCTCTGTATTCTTCTTCTTTGAATCTATTATAAATCATGTGTAATAGAAACAAATACATAAAAAATTAGGTTTGTGTTTTATTAACTGGAAACATTTCAGTGTGTCAGACCAGGTAAGAGGGATCCTAGTAAACAAAGGTGTTTGAAAGGAAAATACCTGCTGAAAGTTTTGATTTAAAATGCCATCTCTGCTATCTTTCAATTTCAGTATGTCATGGAAATTTGCATATTCTTTACTGTTCTTTGAGTAAGTAGGACTACTGAAATTGTATAAATCCTGCAAAAATACAGGGTTTTATGCTTTTTTCTGAGCTGTACTACTAGCATAATTCTGTAATTTTTTTCATTAATTTTGTGTTAAATCCTACAGACTATGCAGCTGCTGACAAATGTTTAACATTTATAATTTTTGCAAGTATCTTTTGGGATGTGTAAAAACAGATGACATATCTTCTTTAAAATTATTCCATGAATTTGGTTTATATGAAAGAAATCTCACGTTGATATAAAATATTGTGAACAACAAGAATAAACACATGGTGCTTTCAAATAACTATGGGGAAGAAAAAAAATTAATCTGATTAAATGTCAAAAAAGATAATTTGGTTTCTTGATGGAGAGAGTAAAGCTGGCCAGGACTGTTGGGGTGCTGGTGGGGGTTGGTTGGTTTGTTGTTTTTACGTGTTGGCCACGCCATTTGTAACACTTCTTTATTATTTTTCCATATACAAAGAAAATCCTCCAAATATAAAACTTTTTAGTTGAAGTTTTTGGATAACACTTGATACAAAGATTGAAAAAGAAAATTAAAAACAGTAACATGCATTTGAGCAATCAAGTTCGTAATGTCAAATGTTTATTTTAACAATTAATTTTAATCAGAATAATGATGCAAGTTATACTTCATTAGAAATTCGTAATATCTGTTCTGATCTTAAATCTCTTTTATAATATAATCTCTATCTTCTATGCTTGATGTGGATATCTGTTGCTTACCTGATCTGAAACACTGAAATGTTTTTGGTTGTTAAAGCACATAAATGTTACTAAACTTTTTTGCAATTAGTAACATTTTAGTTTTTACGAATTAATCCACCTTTGTTGTATCTGCAGAGTTAAAAGATTTGACATTTGAACCCATACATTTTTAGTTGGTTGAATCAAACACCTAAGAATATCTCTAATATAGTGACTTTTATGGTAGTAAGTAGCTATAGTTGTCCTTGATCAGATAGGAGGTAGTTACTACAATTGTGCTACATGACTTTGAAGTATTTAGGAACCTAAGTATTTACACTCATCAATGGGAGTCACGGGCCATCTGTCTGTAGTTTGCGGTCAGTAAAAAATACTGATTTAGGGTTTCTTATCTCTTTATACAAGCATAAGTAGGGACTACAGCAGGCTGAAGAACCCTGAGACAGTAGTGTGCTCTGATCTCTGCCATACACTCTGTCTCCTGTGTATGTGCCTCCTTTTGCTCAACTTCAGATAAAAATGAACTGACAATATTGTGATCGGCAACGCCTCAGCAAACCTTGCCTTGAAGTAGTGTGGCGATGAGACTAGAAGGAGGTAGAGTGCTAATTGTGGTAACACTGCTGGAAAAGGTGGTTTGACTTTTATTTCCTTTTGTACTGATTCTGGTATTTTTCTGCAGCTCCTGTCTGTCTGATAATTCAATTACTAAATTAAAGGTGTTTTTTTTTTCCTGGAAGTCAAATTAAAGACGTTCTGTGGTTAAAACTTTCTCTGCACTGTTAGCAACAAATAGGGCTTAAGAAAAGTTTCTTGTTCTTAAGAGCAGACAAACTGACAACAAATCCATTACATCTGCTTAATTTTCCAGCTGAGTACATTCCACAGTGTGTAGTAAACAGCATAAAAGGCCAAGTTTTGGAATTATTTACATGAGTGATACGTAGTATTATGTGTAAAGTGACTTCTGATTAAATATAAATTAAATGAAACTAACCTTTTGGTCCTCTCATTGCCAGCAGTGGTTGTGTATTTCATGTATATATATGTATATACACATACACATGTGTATACAGGTCCCATTATGCCTCTTTCAAGGACCCCCACTCCAGATTTCTTACATGGAATGCTTGCATTTTGCTTCACTTTCAAAATATAAAAAGATTTCTAGACATCAGGAGAAATCTTAACTTCTTCCTGAAATGCTGTTTATTCTTGTATCCTAAGCTAAACATGAAAGAGATTTTGCAATATGCTTCAGAACAGAGCTCACTCTGTGGTTTTTGTTCAACTTCAGGTGAGAGTGCCAAACCTGTCTAACAAGAAATTCGGGATTTGTTACCTCTGATTGCTCACTTGTGGTTTAAAACAACAAATAGTGCTATCAAATTCAGCAGTCAATTCAAATGCCAGTGCTTCATTATAATCTCTTGCTGCCTCAAAACATTTTTGAGCTTAAATATGTAAGTTGGGTCAAAATCTTGCGATTTTGTAGATGGAAAAGTACTATGTTAAGTGAGACATAAATAAAAAAAAAAACTATTGATTAAAGCAGTGATGTCATATTAGCTTGTAAGTGGGTTTGGTTGTGTTTCACAGCCCTTAAGTGATTTCGAGCTCCGGCTACCTGAGAGACTGCATCAGGCTGCAGCGTTGGAGTTATTAGCATCCTGGTTTTAAAGAAGAGGAGCGAGTCTTTTGATAGTCGTTCAGTAATGGCATTGGTTTTTCCTTTTGACTTTTAGTGATGCTACTTGTAAGTAATTAAAGCAGACAGAAACTTCTAAAACTTCTAATGTGGATTGAAGATACCATCATTTCAGACAGGTATTGCAGTCATTAACTTGTGCAAGAACTCTTGCTTTTCAATTATTTTATTACTTTGTTTAAAAATTGACTTGTCCAATTGGAAAAGGGGTTTTCAAAGAAATTATGGTAACTTAAGGTTTTTATTTAATTTTTCAAGGAGGTGAAGAAATAACCTGGTTGGTTCAGAACCTGTGTTTCATAGGATTTCAGCAGGCTAGTGTGTAGAAGATTATGTAGTTGACAGTGAATTTGTGAAGAACAAACGTTTTTTTCACTTCTTTGAAGATGAGATAAGCACTTTGAAGGGAAATGGGAGTAGGGTTTGCTGACTTGCACTTGTATTCCTATCTGATTTCTTTGGAGCAGTAAGGACCTAAATTGTAATGAGTGGAGGTGAATCTGTTTTGGATTTGACAGATGTCTATTACAACTATAGTGGGAACAGTCAAAAGCAGAGCTTATGGTGGGGGAGTTTTATAGTTTTGGTTTTTTTCTCTCTAAATTTGACATAGGTATGGTGACCACAAGAGGCAAAGCTGTGGTTGGCAGCTGTTAATTTGTTTTGAGCAGAGACAAATATTTCAAGTCTTCTGATCAGTTTATTTTCCTTGAGTTTGAAGTAGTTTGCTTTTTACTAGTTGAAAAGCCTGTCTGCACTACTAGTTTGAAAAAAACCCCAAAACAAAACACAACCCAAACAAAAAAAACCAACGCAAAACCTAACCCAAAACCAATTAGGGACTTATTTATATCAGAAAAACAACTGTTTCCAACTCTTGTCTCCTCATTACTTCTTTTCTTCTGCTGTTTGACTTTCTCTTTCTCTTCTTCCTTTTTAATTTATTTCTGTACATGTGTGCCCTTATTGTTCACCCTACTCTTTTCACTGTTGTTCTGCTTGCTTCAAGCACTGGTAGCTCAAGTAGTTTTAGACATGATCTTCCCCAGTTGGACTGCATGCCAAATTTTCCTAAGGGTAATGTAAATACTGTGAGGTCAGTTCAGTATCAAATGCCTGCAGCCTGAAATGAACCCTGCAGGATCTTCTGTGAGTCAGTCAAAATTAGAACCTGCTTAGGATATGGTGCTAAACAGTGAAAAGTCAAGACTTTAAATTATATGTTATGCTTTACAGATTTGTTTTATTTTTTACTTTGTTTACTTCTTTCCCCTAAACTAAAAGCAGAGTAGTGCTAGGGACATCTCCCTGTAATTGTGGTAATTAATAGGGATTTTTAAAAACATCTCTCTATATATACACTGATGGATTATTTGGCATATTTCTTTAAGGTTGTAAGCCAGAGGAAGCAGTACATGTGTGTGCATGCTCACCTTCAACATATTTAAAACATTGATACTTAGGCATTGAAGTCATGTGGTTTTGCTAACAAATAAAATCTTCAGCCTGTCTATTACTCCATGTTTCTCCTCACCTCCTTCCTTACCTTTTTTCCTGAAAACGAACGGTGGGGAAAAAGGACTGTGGTGAAACTCGCATAGCACAGCAAAACCAAATTGCTTTTTATGACAGTCTCCTGTACTTCATATGAACCTGCCAGTTCTTTTGAGGGAGAAATGCCCAGTGATTTTTCCTTTAGATCAGTGATGCTCTTTAATTAGTCATATGATAGTTTGAATTACTTGCATCTGTGCGCTGCTAAGGACTTGATGCAGCCATTCTCATTTTTCAAGGAGTGAAAGTATGGATTAACAATTGAACTTGAGTTTTTTGGCTTTGTAGTACCGTCAGTGGATCAGCATCTTTAGGCATATTTGTCTTTTGAACTGTTGTGTATGAAGTATTGGCTGCTATTAGTTTTGGTGGTAGGAATCTGCCTAATTGGTGAAACTAGAAGAAAATAACCTCTGAATGTTAATGGATAAGTCAGGGGTTGGATTGTTCTTTGGTGCGTTCTGTTGGCCACACCATGATGAGACTGATAAATTCTCCATTTTATCTCCAGGTCTCTAAGATGTCATAATAATGTTACTGTGAAATGACAACAGAAAAATATGACTTGTCAGGGAAATTTTGCTTTCTTTTTATCAAAACTTTTATTTTTGTGGAGGAGATAAATAGTGTTGCCATCGTTAGGTAAGTCCACACTGCTTTACAGTGCTTCTGTAATGTTCCTGGTAAAGTTTTACCAACACATCTGTGGCTTTGTGTGGGAGGCTTTCATGAGACTCAGATGAAGAAATACTTGATTATTGAATGCTACAATCCAATTTTCTTAGCGGATTAAAGTGAATATTGAAATTAACTGTTGGGGGTATTAATGAAAAAGTACAGTGGTGAACTGAGAATAAAACGAATTCTAAAATGGAAAGCATTTGTAGCTGTCTTGTAAGTAAAGTAATGTTAAGTTCAAATTAGTGCATTATGAAATGGCTCATTCTGAAGCAAGGATAAATGTATTATGGTGCATAAAGCAGTCTTTGAAGAATGGTACTCAAATATGTTTCTTGAACGGTTTTATTAATAGTCTAGTGCCATTAAACAGCATATTTCACTATACTTGATCTTATTTGAGATCAACTTTACATAGCATTTCTCTCTAAAAATTTAAAGCATAAATACCTGTGTACTGGTAGGACAATGCTTAAAATATTTAAGTAAAAATTCAGGTTATTGGCTGTGGAGTAGTAGGACCAGCTAATCTACCAGTTCCATACTTTCTTTCAAAATGAAATAAAAAGCTATTTTTGTTACTTACTCAAAAGAACGTGGGGTTTGTTGTTTATGAAATGATGTAATAATAATTTCTGACTTCCATTTGAAAATGATGGGAATTTTCTCAGCAGGATTACAAGAAGTCTGGTATAGAACTGGCTGTGTAGGATTTGTGAGGTTTGCTGGGTTTTCTTGTTTTACAACAATTCGCACTAGTGCTGTTGAATTTCTAGAGCCTTAAAGTCAGGGCATAAGGATGTTGTAACTACTAATACATGCATAACTTCGCCATGTGGATTGACTCTGTTTTGGCTTTTGGAACTGCCTGAGTGAATGACACGATGTCTGTTCAACTCATCGTTACATCAGTGCTTTTCTTGGTCTAATTTTATAACCCCAGGATTTATTTTGGGAGAGATCCAATACAGTTGTCTGAGAAGTCTACAAGGGAACGTAGGGATTGGTTTGTTGTTTGGTTGGTGTTTTTTCTCCTATGAAATAGAATATTGGTCTTTTTTAGAAGCTTCTTTTGAAGTCGTTAATGAATCCTCCTCATGAGGCATGATGATTAAACATAGTTCCCAGTGCACCATTAAAACTTGAAGAAAAGAAAAAAAGTGCTGATATCTATTTTTCATTTCATTAGGAAAGTGTGTAGGTTCTGTCAAATTTGGTTGCATTTGCTGACTTTTGTACAGCTACATTCCCCTTAAAACACTGTTTCTTACAGTTGCTGAATGTAAAATAGCTGTTCAGGGGCTCTAAGGTAACAGTAGTTTCCTACACATCTGAACTGTGTTAAGACTATTCTGGGATTGGCATTACATGTTGGTGTGTAGCTTCTGTAATGTTGTCTCTCTGCAAACCACTGGCAGCTCTTATAGCTTTATTTATGTGTTTGGCTATGCCCCTTTTAATGTAGATTAAATACTGGTCTTACTAGTCAGTGAAGATGGATTCCCGGAGTTCTGAAGATGAGTTCCATTGCAGTATCGAGAAGGGGATGGCTGCAATGCCTGTAATCCAGATGCACTTACAAGTTGCATCTGTTTGGTTGTGTCACTTTAAATAATTTAATCCAAAGTTAGAGGAATTCATTAGCATCCATAAAAATATGTGGAGCTTACTGGCAAATTCTCTTTCTTCATATACAGTTTTTTTTTATAATAAATGAGTAAAACTAACTCTTTTTAAATGGGGGGGATTAAACTGAAAACAGCTAATTGTTTCAAATCCTGATCACACTGTAGACAGTAAAATGTATCTGAGCAGCTACTAGAGCATCATCATGTAAAAATTAAAGTTACAGGAAATTATATTGCTGTAGAAAAATTAGTTTGCTTTATTCCCACAGGCACTAATTATCATTGTTCTAAACTGAAACATGTACTTTTCTGTAAAGGATCCTTGTAAGGAAAACATAATAAAGAGCTACTAAGCTCTCTGGTCTTATTTTTAGAGATAAATGTGCTATTTCATTGGTTGCGTTCCAAGTTATGTATTGAAATGGTAAAAACAAAAAAAAAAGTTGCTTGACTTAATTCCATATAATGGTACGTACTTAGCACTTAGCACTCAAAAGAAATGGCAAAGGAGAAAAATCTAATTTCATAATACGTTTTCATAACTTAGCAACTTGTATTTCTATTACGTGTTCAAGTACTTGATTTTTTTTTTTAATTTGCATCCAAACCCACTGTTGTTTCTTCATTTTCCAAAGAAGCTCAACTTTTCATGCTTTTAGACCATGTCTTGTACTGCACAAAATACCATGGAAATGCTTGTTCTAGAGTTCTCTGGGGATACTGCTTTGAGCTTTTGCTGTATATGTTCTGAACCCTCTTTGGTGTTCTGATAATTCTTTGGGCCATCAGAAATTATAAAAGACCATTACTAGTCTGTAAGCTATACTTGGATATTTAATAAATATATATTGCTCAAGGTGTAATAAAGGAGAGTATATAAACATTATGTGTGGAACAATCTTTGAAGCTGTGATTTTATTTTCAGTAATTAGCTGTACTTACCTTCCAGTGTTTACTACTTTATGCTGTTATGATTCACCAGGTAGCATAGTAATGGCCAAGATAATAATTTGACAGAAACTGGTTCTCAGAAAGCTAAGGAGGTAAGTCGCAAAAAGATAATGGTATCAGGATGTTAGTTGATGTGCATCAGTAACTGGAAGCAACCTACTGAGTGATAGAAATATTTTGTGAATTACACTAGTAAATAGGTAGGGAGATAAGTGGGGTGAGGCAGCATGCTTCTGAATTGACACATTTCTTCAGAAAAAAAACTTTCAATGGAGAAAAAAAAAATCTGCAGGGAAGATAGCTTTGTGCTTTTTCAAATACTTGGGAATAGAACTGGCATATAGTCCCAGCAGCTGAGAAGAGAATTACATGGAGTTAGGACAGGAATTTATATACAATTATTGTTGTTTTCAGCTTAAAGGAAACAGGTATGTTTTCAAGATATGACCTGTCTGGGCAGTAGATGAACTGAACAGTGTGAATTCATCAAAAGTTTATGTATCTTTATAACCTGTTTTGAGGCAGCTGAAGTGGTTCATGTTAAATATTTTACATGGCTCAGCTCTCCCATTGGAAGAATTATTATTTTTTTTTTATCTAACCAAAGTTAACCATCTGCTTGTAGGGGACCTTTCTGCTATGAAAACAAATTAAAGGTTTTCATTGTGGTACAAGATTAATACGTGGAGGAATATGAAGTTAGAGGCCAATTAAAAGATTTTCTTCTTTGCCCTGTATAAGTGGTTCAGCATTAAAAAAAATAAATTTTATTGAGGTGTCTAATGACATTCTATAGAGAACTCATTTTGGTGAATGTTTTTTCCTTTTTATATACTTGTTTATTTTGACTACTTAATTGACTTATTTTCCTCTTTTATTTTTTTTTAATTTGCCTTGCCTGGGGAGAGGGACTTTCCCAAAGTAAAATAATAACAAAAAAAAAGCACATTTCTGTAGTGTTAATACTGGGGTCAAGGGTTTGTAGCTGACTTGCAGTGTTCATTCTTTAGGTAGTGATTTGAAAATTGAAGTCCCTTTCTAGATAGATTCTACCACTGGTTTCTTAAAAAAGTGTAATACTTGGCTTCTTATTTAAGTTAACTAGGAGCAAGATTGCACTCTCACTACAAATGTGCCATGTTGAATACTGAATTCCACAGTAACATGCCATACGGAGGAGAGTATAAGCTCCTTTTGTCAGACTGCCTTTCAAAGATTTCCATATAAATCCCAGTTGTTGTGAATAGTAGTACAGATTTTTTGAAGCGGGCACTAAATTTAAGCTGTGAGTCTTGGTTCCCAGAAGCAGTTAAAAAATAGCATTTTTTTGTTCCCTGATGTGATATGAACATCTACACAGGCAATCTGCAGATGATAGATGCTATTTTATCACTTCAGTCTATGAAGCCACCAGATCCTAAATTTTAGTGATGTCTTTCTAAAGTTGGCTAAGTTCTGGGGTGTTTGTGTTTTTTTTCTTCTTTATATCTCCTCTTAAACCAATATCTTAATTGAATCTTTTGTTTACCCTTTGTTAAAATAAACTTAGAGAAATGTCTGTTCATAGAACTAATATTCTTGCAGTTTTAGCAAGGAAGCTCTACATGCATTTAAAGCTTTGCGTGCAACTATATCATATTTTTTGTCTTACTAGAATTTCCCAAAAGTGGGGGGGAACTTACCAATAGATGGTCAACTTTCCAACTGTAGTGGCAGGCAAGTGGAAATAAAGCATCTATACCTAATTAGCATTTTGTTGTCATGAGCTGTATGACTGGTACTGTCCAGACAGACAGATGCAATGATAGCTTGTTTATTAGAGACAAGCAGGGGTTATTTCTACTTTTTACCTGATCTCCTGGCAGTGCTGAGAGTCTTCTAAGCCTTTCAGGAAAGTGTTTGTCTTTCTGATTTAGGTGTGCGCTTTTTTTTTTTTTTTTTTTTTTTGTCGTGGTGCCACTGCTTTTGGCCGACCTTTTCATGCAAGGATTTCTAGCTCTTTCTAACAAGATTTCCTATTTGAAAGGTGGCATCACTTTATAAATCTAACATCTTCGTGATGTAAGGTTTATGAATTGACAGTGTTGCACACCCTCAGGATATAAAAAATATGATCTATTGATATTCAGATTATATTCTGTCATTTTCAGTTAGGAAAAAAATGGAAACTGATGCCTTGATCCACAGTGTAGAGAAAAAGAAGTCTTCTTAAAATCAGACTCCAGGTGAAAAAGTCACGTGACTGTAAAGGCTTGACATCTGATATAATATTGTTCTAGTTAAGCATGTCTGGAAACATGAGTATAGCTTTATGCTGAAGTAGTACTGGTTTAACAGGAAAATGATATAATAGAAGTAAAGAAGGTAGAGAAGTTTGTCAAGGGTGATCAAAGATAGAAGCTTGTCATTTGAAGAATGCCTGTAATATTTCACTGAGGGCTGATGTGGAGCGCATAAGTCTATAGAATTATAAATGGTAGAAAGGAAAGTAGAGAACACATTTGCTGTATCTTCCAATAAAAGAACTAGCAGGAGGAACTACGGATCAAGAAGAGTTGACCCTTGTGGCTAATGTTAAAAATATCTGAGAGAAATGCTTATGTAATTAAGGAAAGCAACTGGAAACACACAGAAAGTATAGCTCAGGATTCTGCAGGATGTAAGTCTGCATTCATGGAAGAAGAGTGTGTGGTCATCTGTCATGTAGTATCCCACCTTTGAGGCTTACAATTGCTGAAGCAAGGTATTGCTGTGTCTCCCTTGTACTGATGGGCTCTCCAAGAGACTTGCTGCTAATCACGGCTGGGAACAGGGCACGGTGTTATGCAGACTTTTGATCTCACCTAGTTCAGCTGCTCTTAAGAACAACGCTAATCACCAATTTATAAATATTCATTTACTAGTAGTAAGTGAGGAGAGTGCTGTTTTAATTATGGTTACGCAGATTCTTAGGTATGGCCTTGAAGAGTATCACTGGTATCTTATCACTAAAGCTTTGATGGATCCTGTGTACGCACAAGACGTTGTGGTGTGGCAATATTTTCCTTGTACTAACGTGTTGGTCTTAACTTGTTTTGAAAAAAACTATGTTAACATGAAAATGCTACGTATCATTAGATATGAAATCTAATGATTTCATAAGTTTTATATCCCTTAATGAAAGGGATGTAAAACTTCTGAAATCATTAGATAGTGTCTGCTAGTTGAGTATTGATTGAGACTGATGTAACTGACTTAACTTTTTGCATGAAGGTGCTTGTGTGAGTGAGGTGGTACCAGGCAAAGAGATTTTAAAGCAGAAATTGTTTTTCAGATTGTAAATGGAATTGAACTGTTAAACTTGTACTTGCTTTCAGAAATCCTAAAAGATCATTTTAGAGATAGTTGGAGATAAACTTGCATGATACAAGCTTGGTGAGGGTAGAATGAGATATTTTCAACAGCCTAAATGACAGACTGATTACTTATTTGCAAAGAAAAAAATAAAATATATATATATATAAAATTCATTTTCCTCTTTTCTCCCTTTCTCTCCAAAAGACATGTCAGTTCTACCTAAAAACATGGACATTTGAAGAATGATTTTTCTTCAGTTCTAAATCAGTACTTGGATTATTGGGAGATAACTATGCTTTATAATATTGCTCTCAAGAAATAATTTTTTTGGAAAATATAACAAGTGGGATACAAATGCAGTACAGCTTTAAGCATAAATTATGTAACTTTTCTACAAAGTTATAGATTTGACTTTTGTTATTTTTTTATTAATGAAACTGCAGGAATTTACTAGAGCAGTGAATGTCGAAGTTTTCTTACATACAGATGTCAGTGTTTGACAACTCTGAAAATTAAATTCTGTTTCTCTGCATGCCACCCCATAACTGATGTCAGAATTTGGAGTTCCAAAGTAACAAGAATATTCATAAATATGACTTACTATTGCTAATACTAAATTACTGTAAATTGTATACACAAAACTTCAAAAGGCTTTGAAGTACGAGAACTCTGTTAGAAGGTTTAGTTTTTTGGAATCGGTATTCTCTTGTGTTAGTAAAGAAAAGAGAAAGCCTGTGGTTTTATTCCTTTTCAGATATCTTGAAGAGCGGAAATACAGATTCTTGGCTGACACAAATGAAGTTTTTTGCTGTTAAACTGCATTTTGTGGGAATGGATATGTAAATGGTCTCAATGGATAGGAATCAATTCCTAAATTTGCTGGATTTGCCTCTGGAATATCTTTAAAATATAAAGTGAATGCCATAAAGAGGTTTTAGCTGGTAAAAGCTGCTTAGTGTAACACCACCTGGATTCCTACTCTAGGATTTATTTGCATTTAATTATTTCTCATTTGGGTTGGGAAGAACAAGATTAGGAATAAGTATATAATAATACTAGAAACCTGGATTCTTATTCTATCGAGTAAACAAGAGAGACCTGAGTAACAAGAATATTGGAAAATGGTAATTTAGAAATCAAATTTCTTCATTTAAGCTGCTCATCACCAGGAATTAGGTTGTGAATCATTCTACCAACACTGCCTAAATTTAAACCTACCAGGATTTTAGCCAGACTTTTAAAGGCATTTGATGATTTCTTTTGCATGGCTTATCCATTTCTGAAGAGAGAACAAGAAAATAACAAAACTAAAGAATAACTGAATGGGTTTCCAAGTGTTGATAAAGATCTTGCCATGCTTTCCCAATTTTCAGGCTCTTTAATTTGGACTGTTTTGTGACTGTTGCTTTACCCAAGCAGATGTCAGTTTAAATCCGCAAAAACAATAGAAGAATATTTGGCAGAGAAGTCAGCAACTTGTGTCTTGGCACTGTCTTCAGCTTTTTAAGCCAGGTTGCTGACAGCAAAAGCATGGACAGAACTTTGAGGGGGGGGGCGGAAATAAGAAAAAAAAAAAAATAAATCTCCAGTCTTCCAGAAGTCTAAATGGAAAATGGACTTCACTTTAGAGAGACTTCATCTTTCTATGTAGTTACTTTAAAATTCTTCTATATGAAATAACACTTGCAAAATATTTTTACCTGAAAATAGGTTCTGTTTTCTTTACAGGTTAATTGGCTCTTGTAATTACTTATACCTACATTTTAATCTATGTGATGGCACTCCCACATCAAAAATGATAGATTATTGGGGTGCAGCTACACTTGTTTCTAATTTGCATTCCCTACAAAGAAGTTGTAGGACCTAATTCTTGCATCTTGTTACACTTTGTAATAGATGAAGGAATTGGAATACAGGAAATAACACAAGGAATTATCTTGTAAGTTATGTCAAAGACTCCCAGAGTAGCAGTTGCTCCCTGCTACTGTCTGGTACATACTTTTTGAGCAGGCTTGAAGCAATGGTGAATTGAGGCTGCTTTAAGTGCTGGCAGTATAAAGTATGTAAACCAAAAAAAACCCAGACAAGTGAATTCTGTAGCAAAAATCTCTGTGCATGGAATTATCAATGGAAGTTACCATTGGTTAAGCATAACAGGTTTAAGAGAATGGGAGTGCTGTGCAAAACAGTTATTTCATGCTTTGTACGTTCTCTCTGAAGCGCTCATGAGTTACTCTTTCATAACTAATCAAAAAATTGTATAGCATGTGTATAAGTTTGCCAAGTCCAAAGTTAATGGCTCACTCCAAGGAGGAAGGGACTTTTTTATTTGTGTTTGTGTGTGTGTGTGTATGTTTGTTACACTTTCCCAGGACAGGTTCATCTTGGCTTAAACTGACTTGTAACTATCTAGAAGAGAGAGTCCCACAGTTTCTTTTATCTTAGTCATGTAGTCCTTCTCTTACAATGGCTTTTGCAGTCATGCAGTTGTACAAACCGATAATTTGTCTATTGTAGTAGTTTTTAGCTGAGTTTGTGAGCTGACTTGAACCTGTATTGCTTTCAAGAAGTGCTTCTGCAAATACCAGTTCATCAGGCAGTAGCAGCTATTAAGAGAGAAGACACTTACATTGGTATAGCTCCATCTGTCTTAAGAGGGTTTGTTAACGTTGAAACATTTCTCACGAAATAGCATGCTGCATGGTACTGCTATATGGGGAAAAATCCACTATGTAGGTTTGCTTATAGTTTTCTATGCAGTATTCTTGTGTGCATACTTAAGTAATGCCAGCTCAGTATTTCCCTGCAACTTGCGTTTCTATTTATACTTGGAGTTTTCTTTGATTAGCTTAAACAGCAAGTAGGTGCTATTTATAGCATAGAAGGAACGCTGAAATAAAGGTGTCAAAATATTCTTTGAAGTCTGCTTTTATGGCTGTGTCCAAAATCAGCAGAAGCTTTAGAATCCAGAAAATTTGTTAATACTGTTTATTGAATTGAACAATTTGCCGGTCTGTTTACAGAGATTTGAAAAAGAATGCTGTAGTATATAGCTGAAATGGTAGGTGAGTCAAGTTAAAATGTAGCTGTACTAACAGGAATGTATTAAAATGGTATAACTAACTGTTATGGTTTAGCAGTGTGTGTTGATATCTGTAATAACTAGAACTTTTTGAGGTGAGTTTAAAACCTTTGATTACACTTGTAGGTATGAGTCTAAACTTCTATGAACTTTTTAAAGTGACTTTGGGAATGGGGGAAGGCTACTTCCCCTTTGTGCTTTTTCCTGATTATCATGTATGTGTACATGTGCGTATACATATTCAAAAAAGTTTGAGATTTGTTTTCTAGTTTTCTGCTAGTTTCTATGTTAAAAATTCAGGTCCTCTCTTGGACTTCTAGATGACAGCTAGAGTACTGTTGAGGTTGACATAAGAAAAGGAATGCCAAGCTGACTGCTTGGGTAAAGATTTTTTTTTCAATCTCCAGGTTAATAATTTTATTTAATTACTGATCCCTAATCAATGACTATGAGAAAAAGTAGAGAAGTATTTAGATAAAATGATTCATGTCTGAGATCTCTAAAATTTCAGCAAAACCAGAAGAGAATTAACATTACTAATATTTCTGTGGTAAAGCAGATGAAGGTAGAATAGAAGAGAGTGAGGGAAGCACTAAATATAAAATTATGGCAAAAGGAATGTTTCCCTTGGCTACAAATTCCTAGAGAAATTTGAATCCTTAGGTTGTCTTTGTGCTTATATCTGTAATTAATTTTAAAAACTTCTTCAACAGAAGAAGTTGACTTCAGAAGTACAAGTCATTTACCACAATGATATATTAATGATCTTTTCCTTTATTTTGTCTGACTTGTTTGTAAACAGTTTTTTTCTCCACAGATTTGATGTGTCTGTTGGTTTTAAAGGCAGCGAGCATGTGCCATATTTGCTCCTGTTGTTACAGCATAGCATTAAAAATTTGGACCTATATGCCTAAAAATAAAGGAAGTATTTCTGACTGAATACCAGGAGTTTTGTCAGTTTTGGCAAGATGACTTCAGGAAATGTTTCTGCCTTGAAAAATACTGTCAGAAGCAAGTTTTCAGTGTAGAAACTCCGTTATAGGAACGGACAGCTGCTGCTAACTCTTTCAGTGCTATTTGACATGGAAATATGATTTTGTCAATAATAGTAGGGGCTTTTGGCAGTTTTTGGTGATAAGAAAATGTCAATATCCTTGTGAAATCTGTAATCTGTGATTTACCTCATCTCAATTCTTGCCCAGTAAGGCCGTGGGTTCTCTGTCTTTCAAGACTGTACAAAGTTGACAGCGCAAGGCTCTAATTAACCCGAAGTAGGTTTGAAGCTGGCCCTGCTTGGAGCAGGGGGTCAGACTAAATGAGCTCCAGAGGTACTTTCTAAGTACCTCTTACAATAATATATTGGCATAATATTATTCATACTAATGATGAATAATTGTTAATAGTATATAATAATATTGTAGCTGCTTTTTTCCCATGGGCATCAGCTTTTGGCTGAACTGTGGAAGGAGGAATGCTAAGCAAAAATTGAACTACACACACAAATTTCTGAGAAGTGATTGTCTTTTGCTGCTTCTGTGTTTGCAAGTACAGTTGTAGCTTACACAGAGTTGTAAATGTCTCTGAAATGACATGTTTTGTTCTGCAACGATGCAAGCTGGGCACCTTCATGTATCCTAGTGCCAAGGAGAGGTGCATTTTCAGTTTAGTCTGCCTGAGCTAAAGAATCAGGACAGACTTTGAATGCAGAAATTAAAAGTTTTGTCTGTGTGTACCTGGGAGGGAACTGAAACTCTAAGGTGGCTATCTCAAACTTAGTTCAGAGCAGACTGGTGTGATGTAGTCTGGGCTGGAGAGAATGCTATAAGCAAGCACCTTCCACAGGCTTCTAGGAGAAGCTGTAGTTTGAGTTTGTTTGCGGCACTGGAGTTTTGTATGATGTTAAGACAATACTTAAAATGTATTTTAGTGGAGAAGACTCTGTATCTGAGTGGATATGATGAAAGGTCAATGAATAATGATTGAAATGTAGGTAAAAAGTTAATGAAATGAGTTAAGGCACCAACTTGTCCTGAATGTGGTGAGCTGAAGAGGAGAATTTTATGGTGTTTTTTCCTTGTGTAGTGTTTTCAGTGTTTCTATTTATGAACATAGATTTTTTTGAAGGCAACAATTATTTCTACTTAATGTTGATTTGTATAGTTTGTTTATAAGTTTTAAGTGTTACAGTAACTACTAATAAGTCCTGCCCATACCTTATTGAATTTGGAACTTACAACTTTTAAATTTACAAAAAAACCATGTTGAAAAAAAGTCTTAATAATCAATATTATCTCTTCTTTTAGGACCCAGACCTGTCTAGGCATTTTTCCTGGTCTTGTGCTTAACTGACAACTCAGAAGTAAATGTAATAGTAGAAGGAGCTTGATACTGTTAGTGTCTTTAAATGCATAATTTAAAAACAACAGCCAAACAAAAAAAAAATCCAACACTTTGCATACCTTCTTGAGAGAGCTTTGTAGTGCATTTCAAAATAGAAACATACAGGGAAGCTGCAGAGCAGTACTGACAGTTGCCCCATTTCTGGTTTGGTCCTGTAAACTGTTGGTACAAGAGAAGTGCATGGGCAAGAAAATCTCTTTAGCTTTTTAAGTGTTTTCAATACCATGGATGATAGGGATACAGCATAACTCAGTTTGGTTCATATCATTGGTTTTTTTTCATGTAAATGGATAGCAGAACTCCTCCAATGTTAAAATTCGGGATGTTATGCAAATTTTTGTACTTCTAATCTATTTTCATGCTTTCATAGATGCATGTGTGTCCATGAAGCATTTGATTCTAAGTAATTTAAAATGGAATTGGAGGAGGATTGAGTGTGACAGCTTTTCTGGATGTTCCCAGACAAAACGCGGTTTGTTTTGTGGTGTGTGTGGTGTTCAGATTTTATTTTTTTTTTTTTGGTGGAAGTGCGGGGTGGCGTTGGTTTTGTTTTTAAATCAGTAGTAGTTGAATGTTTGCTTACAGCTATAAGCATAGGTGTTTCTGGTTTGCTGTGTGCTGTGTATCCTTTAAAATGTTATTATTCTATTATATAAATACAGAAGGCACAGTTAAGGAATGATAAATTTTGCTGTATTTCTTTTTTTAACCTAGGTAGCTAATAATACAGCTGGATTAGAGAGTCTCAACAATATACTATACATGAAATAAATTGCATTAAACAGTGCTAAATAATAGTAGTGCTCCAGGAATGTTTTGACAGTGCAGATGGAAGCTACCATTATGTATTAGTTGACTATTTGTTGATACAATGCGTTCAAACAAACTGTATGTTGTGAAGTCTTAGATATTTTTTTTAAAGTACAGAACATCTCTTTTCATAACATTATTGTATTTATATATTTACTGGTGTGATACAGAAGTACTTTCATTTTTCGTTTTGCTGTTTAGCAACATTTTTTCAAACATCTGTACTGACCTGGAATTAGGGTGGAAAACTGTGTTCTTTTTTATGTGTTTCCTTTAGCTTTTATTTATATAGTGTAACTGTAAACATTACCTGTACATATGGCAAAAAGAGTCAAGACTTCATTAAATTTGAGGTTACTATTATTACTACTTGCACTATGTGATGTTTTTTCGGTTTTTGGTGTGTGAGTATTTTGCAGTGCTGGTTACAAGTAAATCTATTTTAATTTATATTTCATATATAATTTAAAAATTAAACAGTTCCCTCTATTATGTGGGAGTCTAAAGCAGGAAGAGAAGAACAGGGACTTTTGTAGAAAATGTGTGTACTGATGGACTCATCTTTATTTTCATTTGTTGTAGAGGATCTTTTATGGAAGTTAAATAACATATGCACTTACTTTGAGGAGCTTAATTTTTTTTCCATTTTGACTGTTTTGTTGTAACTACTTCATTTCATGCCAATAGATTAATATCTTCATCTTATTTCATAGGGATATTTTTCTTAAAGAAAGAAACTGATGGGAGAAGTCTGGGATTGTAACTGCGGTCCTGTATTGTAACTGATCGTAACTGGTGTACACACAGACTTGTAACTCAGTTGAGGTCACTTTTTTTGAGATGACTGGGTTTTATGCTCTCTCTGCAGACTTCAGTTAATATAACTTCCCTGTGGCAAGTGCAGATCACTTAAGAGAAAAATAGTTTTGCGTCTTTATGTGGGAGAAAAGCAACTAGTATAGGTACAGCTACTCTGGCATCTTTGTCTCATTCTCTCGCAGCCTTCCTCTCATGCATGTACCCCCTTGCCAGTGTATATATACAGCCTTATTTTGTATTACAGCTACTGTCACCTGGACAAAGCCATCTGCATCAGCTTGAGTGCACTCTGAGACTATCAAAGCGCTGTTGACTTACATGTTATCCTCTGTCTTAATTGTCAACCAAAGACATGACTATGGACAGATGAAATGATATGCATATCTAATGACACTTGACTGCAGTAAGTAATTTCAGATGTGCCTGATGTTGTTTAGACCTCAAAGGTGATTAATTTCTACAAATTTTTGTGAAAACATGTATAAGGATCTATTCCATGTGCGAAAATATTATGGAGAGCCTCAAAAAGTAATTCCTGTGTGACATGCTAGATAATCCGCTTCTTAGTCAAGAAGTCCTTCCTGAGTGAATTTTCTGGAGCCTAAAGAGGATGTATGTGTGTGTGTGTTTTTTGCTTTGTATGGTTTTAATATCTGGCATAGTTCTGTACTAGTTCCAGACCAAAGCTGCATAGTTCTTAGACTAGTATTTCCAATTTGACCCCTGTTTGAGATTTCCACTATGCTTTCACATCTTTAACATGTCCTGAAGTTCTTAACATTTGTTAGTACAGCAGTGATGGCTGTCTTAATAGATGTCTTCCAAAGTGCGGTGTTCACCAGCATTCAGAAAATAGAGCAAGTGTGAACTTTTGGGCACCTCCTAGAGAGAATCCGTGTTGGTGGGATCATCACTGCAGTTAGTTTTAGTTCATGCTTCTGTAAAAATTTGGAAGCATTGGTGAAAAAATGATACAGTGAAGGACAGACGAGGAAATTCCAAGTAATTTTTAGGATACATGGAGTAAGGTTTGACATTTTGGTGTAAGCTGCCTATACCGTGGTGACAGTAACTGCTCTGAATAGTGTAGGGGGGAAATAAGTGAATTAACCCTTTCCCTGCCCCCAGCCTCCAAGGAAAAGGAAGGTGGGGTGATTCTTTTTGAGTGGAATAGTTTCATATGGACAGGGCAAGCTATTTTTAAGAATAGCAGGAATGCTATAAGCAGCTTATTTATGGAGCAGGACATTGAGAACCCCTCACCTGTTGAGTCTGCAACTTTTTCACTTGATCAAACCTGTTTCTTTCAGAAACTGAATGAATGTGAGATATGTCTGCAGTTCTGTCACATTTATATATATGAAAGGCTTTGACGTTTTCATCTAACACGCTGATTTTTTTGATGGTGTTTTTTGAAGTAAAATCAGTGTACGTTTGTTGTGGGGTTTTGGGGTGGGTGTTTTTTGCGGTTGGTTATTTTTGGGTATTCAAACAGTGCTCTCCTATTAGAAATGTTGTTATTTAGGGAAAAACTGCAGGAGTTTAGCAGAGGGCAAGGAAATGCAAATACTATATTTAAAGGCTGCAAATGATACAGGGCTGTTGAGGAGGCTTAATAGGCCCAGGACCTTACTTTTAGGCACAGAGTTTGTAAAATGAGATTACGCACACCTGTACCTCATAGGAGTGCTGTCCTGGTTCTAAAGGAGCATTCAAGTTCAGACTATTGGTTTGAGTTTGTTTGCCTTGAAATTAATCTTAACTTTGCAGCTCGATTGCTTAAGAGGGTAATACTTGCCAGGAAAGTAGTTCAGAAATCTGAGAAAGACTGTTTTTTGGCTACTGGAGGCAGAAGAGAAACAGAACTTCAGCTTCTTGTTGAAATGACCCGATTATTAAACTGTAGCCCTCACCTTTTCTTTCATAAGGCCCAACAAAACTTAGGACAAAGTGGAGTAAACACCTTATTTTAGACTAATAGTATGCATAAAGCAAGACTTGCCTGTTTTCATCTGTGGGAGAAGGAGTCCTGTTGTTATGTCTGTAGTGGCAATGTGTGAAAAAGTGTCTATTTTTCTGAGCTTTGGAAAGCTGTCTTGTACTATTTTCCTCTTTACTGTGATTTTTTTGGCCTGAAATGGCCTGAAAGGTATCTGCATACTTTTTCAGTTTTCCAAAGTAAGAGCAAATCCACCCAATGTTTTTCTTTGATACCTGTCAAAAATTAGGTACCCTGTGTCCAGAATTTTTCTCATTTGACAACATAAAATAGCAAGTGCTTGTGAAACTTCTTCCATAGGTCCTTAGCATCCCTTTTGATGAGTATTTGATCAAACACAAAGTCCTCACCTTTGGGAGCAAGAAAAATAGTTGCTTTTGTGTGATTTATTTTGCCTGAACTCAGTCAGACAATGGAGGAGATTCGTCAGCTAAGTCAGAGTTACTGCTTTAAGACCAACATTATTGTAGCTATTATAAATTACGCAATGAAGCAGTGGTGAATGTAATGTTTAGTGCATTTTAAGATTATTAGTATGTTGCACAATGCCATTTACATGTGATTGTAGCTTTCTCGGGTGGTGGTGCAGGTGATGAACTCAGTTTACAGCAGTTTACAACCAGTTTAGGACCTTGTCTTTCAAGCGTATAGAGACGTGTAGTTAAATGGGTAATAGCAATAAAATGCTAGCGTTGCTGTTTGTGTTGCTTCAATTTAAACTGTGTCTTAAACATTTCACTGTTTTGTTCCACTTCTCACTCAAAACACATGAGTAATGCTGGGGTGGAGGAGTCTTGGCAATGAATTATCTTACCTCAATCTAAAAATGGAGAAGGACTAGCACAGAAGGAAAAAGTAAACATCCTTTTTGTACACCACTACTTAATTGGAGTGTGCTCTTCCTTGCTAAATGATGAACTTTATGGTTGGTGTGGTCAACAGGAAAAACTTGTTTCAGGCCTTAGGGTAAGTACCTGGTGACTGCTGTGAAGCTCTTGTAATTTTTTTCTTTTTTTTTAAATCATTTGGGATTATACAAACTTTAATGCCAGTGTTGACTTTTCTCCTGTTTTGAGAAATAATGAATTATGCCAGTGTGAACGAAGAATGAGTAAAAAAAGTATTATTTCATAAACACAGCTTTGTATAACTGAGATTGATACCTTTTCAGACCAAAATATTTAAATCAATTCAGTTTCGTGAGATTAAAGTTTATTCTTTTTGGAAGAAAATGCAATGAGACGATAACAAGAAAAATCCCTCAAGGCAAGTAGTAGTTTCATGAATGTATGTGTGTTTTGATTTTTAACATGGAAAATAGTATGTCACATTTGTACCTACCAGAAAGATGAGGATAAATGGAATTTATAACATGACAGTTCTTAAGTTAAAATAAATAAAAATAGCAACCACAAAATGTAAAACTAAACAATAAAAAAATAGAAAAGAACAAGCGTAGAAGGAATGTTTGATTCAACGTGGTGCTTATAAAAGTTTTTCAGCTTTAAGGATTTTGAGACTTCGGATTCTTTTTCTGGGTGAATGGGAAGGATCAAGCATTTTCAAGTGGGAGTATGACTCTTGGAAGATGTACACTGTGCATTGGCTTGCACTTTGTAGTTGGATGCTTATGTTAGCAGCAGTGTTGGTGATGCAATGCTTTCTCTTCCAGTGCATACCACAAAAGAGAGTTTGTATGTATCGGTCTTCTTTAGCTTTCTGAAAGTCTAAACGTATACATGTTAATTAGACAGTTCCTAAAAACACCCTTAAAACGCACCACTCTTAACCCCTGAAAAAAACCAACCAATCAACCACCCCACCCCCCATAAAATTCCAATCTTTGTTTTATTTACTAAGTTATTGGGGGGGGAGCATAGATAAATTGAATTCTTAATTCATAATTTTTTAAAACCTGTGCAGCTTATGATAAATATGAAACTGTTACACTTCTCCAGCATTTTAAATATTTGGGTTGGTGTCAGACAGTCCTCGTTTCTGTGTGGTCCACTGTCTCCATGTAATTGTTCTTAAGGTATTTTATCTAAAGTTGTTTGAATTCACCAGTATCAGCAAAATTAACATTTGAACTTCTGAAATAATGAAGCTGAATAGCTATTAAAGGTGGTAGGTAGTTCAGTAATAGTTTCAAGTCAGCCTTCTGGGTGAGAAGGTGCTGAATGTGGCAGATGCAACCTGAAACACTTGGTGGTTTTCTGAAGCAAGTCTCTAATCTGGATATAGCAGAAAATAGACTGTTATGTAAATAAGTGTAAAGAACTACTGTAGCAGGATAAAGACTGGCAACTTGTAAGGCAAAGAATACTGAGCTGATCCCTTTAAAGTCTGTCTGAAGGTAGACTCATTGCATTTCATGTCGGTTTAATTGAAAAGATTACCTCACTTAGATGTTAAGTTTAAGAGGTTACCTCCCCATCTTTTACCAAAGATTTTTTTTGTGTGTCATACTTTTAGGAAAAGCAACACAACAAGAACTGTCGCTTATTTATAGCACAGCATAAAGAAACTGTATTCTTTACAATGTTCACAAATTGGCGTGATATTGATGCTGAGTTGCTGGTAAGCATAGTCTTCTTGGAGGTACGTAATGATAGGATGAAAAGCAACAGAACCAAGTTGTAGCGAAGGAAAATTTAATGAAGTATTAAGAGAAAAAAAAATCTATGAGGGTAATCACATATAGGGACAGGTTGCCCAGAGAGATTGTTGAATCTCCATCCAAGACTCAACAGGACAAGACCCTGAGCAACTTGATCCATGTTGGCCCTGCTCTGAGTGAGGAACTGGTCAAAATGACTGCTTCCAGAGGTCCATTCCAGTCAAAATTATTCTGTGTTTTAGGATCCTGCCTCCCCTGCTGCAGGCATGTAAACTCCTAGGATCGAGGTGGGGCAGCCAGCTGTCTTTTAAACCTGTATTAGGTCTTGAATTGCTAGAGAGCATCTGTGAGCTGCCAGGTTATAAATTTCTAGGAATTCTTGAGGGGTGGGGGGATGGGGATTTGTATGTGTACAAGTGTGTTTGGAGGTCTTCTCATAGCCTCAAGTAACCTAATGGAACTAATATTTCCATTTTTTCCAAGTACTACTTAAATAAATGTATATCAGTTGTGTATATAACACATGAGGGGATTTATTTTGCTCGTTTGTATTTCGTCTTTAATAAATATCAACTGGCATCTTAACAAATTAGTTAAAGATTCTTATCAAGTCTTAATGGTAGTAGCCTCTTACATATGAAAATACTGAAGTGTCTTCCTTTTTCTTCTAAGAAATGTTAGGGATATAATTTTGCTCCTGCAGTTATTTGAAGTGCTAAAAATATATTTAAAAGCCTGGTAATTTTAGGACTGTCTGGTAGCTGCAATATGCATGTATGTTATGGATATGACTAACAGCCACCTTCTTATCTTCCCATCTCCATTAAAGTGAATGTCTTGGAAGTCTTCTGTCAGTCAAAAAGTAGTTTATAAATGAAGCCAAAATACTGAAGTCGGCATCTGAGTTTTACTGCACCTTGGGGCAAAGGGAAGAGTCCTTTTAATTTAAATCCACATCAGAGTCCTTTCGCAAATTGTGCTAAGTCAGAATGGTCACTGCTTGACATTCACACTTATGCCAATGAGTAATTGTTATCAAGGTTTCTTATGGAATTATAGAAAAAGATACCTTCAGCCATCCTTTGGATTTTTAGTGAGTTTTACACAAGCAAAAAGTCTTCTAAAGTTCGTTTCTTTTTTTGTCTTGCAGTCATGGTTACACATGAAGAATTGCTTTTAATAAAGATTACCTTGTCAGATCATTAGGAACGCGCATTAATTTGCAGTGTTGCCTTCCCTGCCCATGGGTGATAAAGCTGCCCCATCTGACGGTCCGTTATTGGCCTCTAAGCAGACCTACTAGTTGGAAAAGATTACAGAGTTAGAATTGTAGACCCCTTAAAACTTGCACTGTCTTCCATACCACTTGTCGCTGGAACAAGACACAACCCTCTTGCAAAGCTGTTTGAGACAGTCGCTCCTAGAACATGTTTTACTGGTTTGTAGGCAAAAGCAGAAAAAAAGAGGATGTAGACCAAAAAGAATTTTTTTTTTCCTTTTCAAGTGTCGTCACCATATTCAACTAAAATATCCCAAATAAAACTAAATATTCTGCCACTTGCTTGCCTTGAAATCTTTCTGTTCAAAAAGTGACATTTCCCCATTTTTAAATAGCCTGACTGCTGGCATGTTTAAATTCAGCTTCCTACAGAAGTGTGAATAAGTTATTCTGTGTGGTTGTTTTACTTTTTAATTTTATTTTGAGAACAGTAGATGTCTGGCCAGCTCCCTCTGTTGGAAACTCATGACTTCTGTTCTGTGGTGGGCTGAGCGTTTCTGTAAGCTGGAACGCTCTTTCCCTGGTGTGTTTCCTGCACAGATTGTTACTTCCAGGAAGTTTAGACCTTCAGCTCTACACTTTGTCAGCCAGGATGGACCACTGAAGGAAGTAGGTAGTGGTTCAACATTTTCTTCTCCTGTTACTCTGTTTCAGATGTTGTAGCTATGGAACTGATCTGTAGCTACTCTGAAGTATTTGAAAGCAAACCCAATCCTAACTGAAATGGGTGGTGTTTACTTACAGCTCCTTGGCACCAAGGTTTTGCTTTTAGAGATCTGCTCCTATTTATTTTCTCTGTTTGCTGCTGTAGTCAGTAACTGCTAAATGTGCATGTTATACTCATTTCACACAAGGTTTTAAAATATCCTCGTTCCTTACTTACCAGCAGGAAATACGCAATAGTCAAATATAGTAAGTTTCTGATGTATTTCCCTGCTATCTTCCTCTGTTCAAAAGTTTTCATGGATTGAGACTGTTCAGCATTTTAAACATTTTTGGAACGTTATGTGCCTTTTTTAAACTATTGAATCTTTCTAATCTAGCATACCTTTCAGCTAATTTGAACTGTTTTCCTTTTACAAAAATCTGACAATCCTATGTCTTTTAAGACTTTGAGAGCCTTCCATTATGCCCCTTTTTTGTGATGTTTTGCTGCTGCTTTCTGTTCAGAAATTCCATAGTTTTAAAGTGTCAGTGCTAATTAAGGCAGCAAAGTAATAATTCTTAATTTGTTAAATGTTTTAGCTTGTTGATTAAGAATTTTCATTAAAGCCTACTTTTTTTTCTCTTCCATGGTTTCACTTAGTGGATGCTAGAGGCTTTTTCAGCAAAGATGGTTATGCAGGATGTATTACAGTTACACAAGTATTAAGCACTTACTGTCCAGAATCTATAAATTTTACACAGCCTGTAACTGGATGTACATGCTTTGTTTGAATACTTGATGTAGAAATGGAAAAGCAAGCCATTATCTTAAATATATTTAAGTGTGTAAAGTCTGCCAAAACCAGTTTTAACTATAGCTTTTTTAGCAAAAGTAACTGTTGCAGCACATTCAGCTGTAAAAACACATGACAAAAATACGAAATATATAGTATTCTTCCATGTGCCATTATAGTACAAACTGCTGAAATATGTCATGTGTTAAATATGAACTGTTTTCACAAAACCAACTTTATTTTAAAGAACTTCAAACAATGGAGTTGCATTTAAACAGAGATAGAAACACACGCTCTGGCAACCCAGTTCCTTAAAATTTTATAATCTGAGCTCTGAAGTACTAAATACAAGCAGAAAGGGTTTAGCTGAATTATCATAAAGAATAAAGGTGTCCCTTCAGGTATGAAATGGGCCCCTGCCATCAGTTACAGCAATGTCACACAGTTAGGTATTGATATGAATTTGCAATATCTGCTTTATGCCACAGTAAGTAGAATCACTGAACTGAAATACGCTTTGGACTCAGGACACGGAGTCCTTGGTCAGTTAAATATTGCTCGGAGACTTACATGCAAGAGGAATACACAGTCGCCTCTTGGGGCAAACACATGAAATGTCTGTTTCACAGTAGAACATACTTATTCATTTACTTGAGTCTTTTGGTTTTGTAAATGAGCAAGTGGTTCTGGTTTCAACTTCCTCAACAGACAAATTGGACTGAAATAAATCCAGAAGGTTAGCTTCTACGTTATGGCCGAAATAGTGCCTTTTCACCAACCTTTCACTTGTGCTGGGTGCTTGCCAATTATTTTGTGTTTAAGTTTTCCCTTTAAAAATTTGGATTCAGTAGCTGTTCTGATATGAAAACAGTACGGTATCTCATGCTCATCAGAAGTCTAAAACATATATGAAAGCTTATTCTGTTTCGCTAAACATTTGTTCAGGTACATAATGGACTATCAATGTGTTTAGGCGTTAAAGAAACAACTTTTTGTTATAAATGGAAATTCAGAAGAAGTAATAAACTAAAAATGCATAGCAACTTCTAGTTACCATGGTATTTCAACCTTGATATTAAAATGCTTTTTGGGTGTCGTCTTTGCATTTCAGTAGTCACTATTTAAGAAGGAAATGGCTCTGGGGAGAAGTAATGAGAAATTATTTTGGAATATCTCATGTGACAACCAATGAAGACGTGTCAGGAAAATTCCTTAGTGTTCAAGTATCTGTTTGGGGGCCTGTTTATTTTGGCATTATAGGCTTTTATGACACAACTGCAAAACACTAAAGAATGGTGGGTTACTGCAGGCTGCCCCCCTAGCCCTGTGCAATGAGTCGGTTCTTCAAAGAAACAAATATGAAGTTGAGCTTGTCAAAACACTGAGTCGGTAGACTGGATCAGTCTCCGCTTCACCCTGTCCCAGTGTCGGTCAGCTACTTGGGTTCATGTGTGCTTGCTCTTCTCCTCCCCCGTTCTGAACTGACAGTCCTTTTATCAGTTGTGTTAACGTACCTGTAATTCTTCTATGATAATCAAAAAGGTTCTTTGTGTGACTGGACATACCACTTCAGAAGGACTTCAAACTTCTTCCAGAGCTTTGGTATCTTGCCTCAATAATTTTCGGTCAGAGCTGTTAAGTGTTAGACTTGGGTCCCCCATGTGGAATTGAGCTGCACTACGGCTCCTTGCTTTCCCAGCCAAACTGCTGTTATCGACTCTTCTTTTTTGCCAGTTTTAATTGCTCTGTTTGTTTCAAATGACCTCCTTTCATATGTTCTGCTTGATTTTTAACAAAATAAAAATAATAAAGAATTCTATCAGTTAATAACCATGTTGTTATTTTCAAGAAAATGATAAAGGGCTTGCAAAAGGCTCTGGAGTGTTGCGTGACTCTGATACATAAGTAGTAATAACTACCAAAATGGTAGTCTAGAAGATGGCTGTAAATGAATTTGTCTTGAATATCATGTAGAGTTTTTATACGGAGCATTTCTCTCTGACACTTTTGCTGCATGATATATAAAAATTGTCAAAATATCTGAATAACTTTAGGAAGTTGTTTTTTCATAAAATACTTCCTATTTTAAAGCAATAACTTTTAATTTTGAAAAAACTTGAGTTAAAATCTGCTTTATTGTAGTCACACAAAGACTGCAGCTGATGGAGTCATTCTGTACAGTAAAACGGCTAATTAACACAAGTTGCATAATATAAACTTCAGGTTGCAGCACTAGCTTCTTCAAAGATCTTGCATCATGTTTATTGAAATGATCAATACTGTGTGCACCAAACATGGCAATTAACTCAAAATGGCCAGGTTTAGAGTTAATTTGTACCTCTGTATTTTTGACTGCTACCAGTAGCTGCTGAAACTCAAGGTATCTTTGCAGAAAAAGATATTGGAGATTGTAGGTTAAAAGTCTTATCCCTGTGAGCTCAGTTAAGGTTAGTGTTCACTGTGATTATTAGCGAACCATCAGTAGAGAAGTGAAATTACATATTTCTTGGAGTAAGAAAGAGTTGCATCAGTTGTGTTTTTTCAGTCTTAGAAGCAACTATCATCTTTCTTTTCTACTTAGTCACTGAAAACATAACAATCTACTAATAAATATAGCATATAGATGACTTGTATGCCGTTATTCCAAGCTTCAGGCTAAGGCGTAACAGGACAATGATGATCTTAACAGTAAAAGATGACCTTTTCGAAGCAGCATCCTGCAACTTAAAGTTTTATAATGGACAAAGCTGGAATTAAGTTGCAGCTTTATCCCTGCTTCCAAGTACGGTAGAGCAATGGGTGGTTATTTACTGTTGCTAGAAAACTCTTATGTGTTCCAGCAAGGTTTTACGCAATTTCCTCTCAAAAACTCCAGACCACCCAGGTAGCAGAGATGCTATAGGCTGTATACCACTGTCTGGGCAAATGCCTTTTATTAGGTGAAAACATGACAATAAAAGTTTGCATATTTGACATCTCCATGTTGGGTTATTTAGCTGGGAAATTATTTGGGAAACAGTCAGAAAGACAGTAGTGAAAACTGCCTTCTAAGGAATGCTTTTTTGGCCCTGTCACGTTGCTGCAGTTGGTTGTGATGAGAAGCAGAATGTTTATGTTCTGGTTCTCAGTCTATTGTTCTACCAGCTCAGGAGCTCGGTCGTCTCGGTCCTCATTTCAGAGCCAAGCGTAAATCACATCACCTCAGACAGCAGATGAGTTTTTGAAACGTGCCTACAGGTTAGTCTTTGTGTCTGTCAGCCCTCAGTACAACTAAAGTTGCTTTTTACTCAATTAAGGTGATGTAACTGAGCAGTACAGTGGACGTAGCTGAGGAGTATATTAGGCTTGAGATGGTTTGCCTGCCAGCACATTCTGCTGGAACCTCCACATCAACAACCCTCAAGTTGTTATTCTAAATGGGATAGCATTTTGAGTTAGAATTCCTAAGGGATTTAATCTTGTAGCTTCAGGCACGTCAAAATTATTTTGGAAGGGATGCCTGTGCTGACACTTAAGCTGTAGTGTAGAGATTTCTGGGCTGGCTAAATTTTAAAGAGTTAGCTTACACACCAAAAGCATTTCAACCATAGTGAAAGACAGATCTTGGCATGTTTTTGAAGATTTCTTCACAATGCCTCAGCTCTGCTTGAAACTCCCTCTGCAATCCCTCACTAGTGATTCCTGTCTTCATAGTTTCACCTGTGTTACTCCAAGTACCTTCTATTGTGCCAGGTTTCGGAAGGGGCATACATGGCTCTTCTGTGCTGCTGCTGTTATGGTGAAGCTGATAGTTTCAAGCACATTTGGCAGCTCCTTCATTCCTTCATTAACAATCTGTAATTGTGTATTACTTCCTGCTCAATTTGAAATGCAAGACTTCTTTGTGTTTTTCAAAGTAGAACTGTAAATTAAATGACCTCATCCATGTGGTTTCTCTAGTTTAAAATGCTTCCAAAAGGTGCTGTTACTCAGGCAGCTTTTTGGGCTGACAATTTCTCAGTTTGTCTCTTGTTCCTGCCTGCCAGCAGGTATCAGTGATGGGAAGCATAACCTAAAACTTTCAGGCTTTCAGTTGCTACCAGGGTGACACCATCTTAGGCAGTAGATTTATTTAAAGAAATGTCAGCTAGCATGTTAAGTCTCTTGAGTTCACTATAGCAGCTGTCTGGAAACTGTAGATTTTATTGTGTTAACAGCTGAGTGTGTAATATCCTCATTAGATTGAGTATTCTTTACTGAACTGATTTGCCGTGTTAAGTGCACTGTGTGATTGTGTCGCTGCTTTAAAAATACATTGAAATTTTCAGTTCAGGAGGTGAGGAATCTCTTCACATCAGCATCAGAATCACCATCAGCTTCAGGCTTCTGCACTTTGGATCCCTGTGGCCCTCTTGTGTAACTCTGTATAAACAAAAGCCTGTTTCCACATTTCCTAAATGTGTTCAAACTGGCTTTTGAAATAAAAATGATGCCTTGAGGATGTTGCTACCAGTGCCTTTAGGCTGTCATCTTGGATTCACTCCATATGAAGAAAGACCTTGTAAATGACTTAAGGTTGGTTGGTTGTTTCGGTTTTTCTTTGAGGTCCCACAAAAAAAGATCCTACAGCTTCCTTAATGTCAGAAAAATGGTGGGGGGGTGTGTTTACAAAGAACTAGAATTTATTTCTGAAATCAGTAGTAATCATGTTCTCTGAAGTAGTACATGAGACATAATAGTCTTAAAAAGGCAGTTTTGGATGCACGCCAAGAAAGAAGCTACCTTCAAGATGTAGTATTTCATTCTAATCTTTATTTTCCTTGCAAGAAACCTGTAGAGATTGTCTGGTTTCTTATTCAGTATTCAATACTAGGGTGCTATCAAGAGGACTGAATCTGCTATAAAAGGAAGTGAAATAGGAAGAGACGAATCGATGCAAGACGCAGGAAGGGATGTCCTAACCTGGAGAAGTTGAAGTAGTTGTAGGTATGTGAAATTGAAAGTAAAGTGGTAAGTCAGCATTTGAGAGTAGAAGAAAAACAGAATGGAAATAGGAATAAACAATCTTCTGTTGATGTGGCCCTCACAGGATATATGTATAATGAATATCTGATATCTAGTGTAATATTGGAAGGGGAAACCTGGAAAAGAGAGTCTGTAAGTCTGGTATAAGTCTGTAAATCTGAGGAATAAAATAATTGGTTAGTTTGGCTAGAGTACACCAGTGTTTCAAGTCTACTATAGGCTGAACTGATTGGTAGCTTATAAACTTGATTTTTGTTCCATAGTTTCTGTTTAGCTTTGTAGCCTTGAGCTAGAGGATCAACTACGGTGATTTGAGAAGAAGGACTGGCACTGGACAGATTTTATTGTGCGCCTGTATGACTTGTTGGGGTTACCCCACATCATGTTAAGTTTATTCCTTTATAAATACTGGATCATTCCTTACGTATCTTCATATGTGATCATTTCCTCCTTTGATCTCTGTGGATTCTTGTTATGAGGTTTGATCTTCTAACTTGGAAATAATGGCAAAGCCAGGCTTGCTACTGATACTGTCTTGCACTCAACCCATTATTCTCCTTTTCTATTCATTTTATTCTCTTCTTGCTTTCATTCGATCTCATCTTGGGTAGGAGAAGGACAATAAAGACTGCAGATGCAGTGGATTGCTTAAATTTCAGTAGGGCCATGCTTTTGTTCTTTTGGGAGACTTCTGAGTCTGCTTCCTTGCTGAAGCCACTCTCATCCTTAGGAGCATCCTGGAGACTGACCTCTCTGGTCAACCTCAGTTACTGTAGAAGTTGGTACCTAGTCAACTGATGCTCGAATCCCATTAAAACCAATCCTCTCTGAAGTACTTTTGTCAGCACAGGCTCTCTGAATGCTTCAGGGGTTGGTACTCCCGGTAGCATTTCCATGTGTACTTCTGTCCTACTTTCTGGAATGATTGATTAGTACCACTGTTGCTTCTTTGGAAAAATGTTGTACCTAAAAATTAAATCTGATTATTTTACTACTCATTAGAGTTACTTAGTCTGGGATTATAAGTACAGAAGGAAGTTGTTTGGTATTTAAATAAAATATTTAATCAACATAAATTCTTAATAAGAAAATATACAGGAGGGGTAAAGAGATGTACACTGTTAGATATTGGATTCAATGATGTTTTGTGATGCCAATAGTTATGATGCACTACTTCTGTCTAGAAGTTAAAAGCACATTTGTCTATGGACCATTCCCAACCCATCATGCTGGCTGGCATCATCATTTGTTTGTGGTTCTGCTGCTGCTGCAGGTTTCTTCATTCTCAGAATAAAGCAAGGAAGAAACCTCAAAACCCCCTCCATTTGCCTCTTTCAAGGAAAAATTGGAGCAATCAAGTAAGTGATGCAGATCAAGAAAATGTTTTGAATGTGCATACAATGATTGTTATTTTGGAAAGAAACTCTGAAGCAGATTTTGGGGCTTGTAGGATAGAGTAAGCGTTTCCCCACAAAAGGGACGTT